>NC_140996.1:5417519-5598637 GCF_052327205.1 Somniosus microcephalus | reverse complement strand
CCCTCGCTCCCTCCCTCCCTCCCAACTCCCTCCCTCCCCCCTCCCTCCTCCCCCCCTCCCTCCTCCCCCCCCTCCCTTCCCCCTCCCTCCCTCCCTCCTCCCCCTCCCTCCTCCCTCCTCCCCCCCCTCCCTCCCTCCCTCCCCCCTCCCTCCCTCTCCCCCTCCCTCCCTCCCTCCCTCCCTCCCCCCCTCCCTCCCTCCCTCCCTCCCTACCCCCCCTCCCTCCCTCCCTCCCTCCCCCCCTCGCTCCCTCCCTCCCCCCTCGCTCCCTCCCTCCCCCCTCGCTCCCTTGCTCCCCTCCTCGCTCCTCCCTCCCTCCCAACTCCCTCCCTCCCCCCTCCCTCCCCCCCCCTCCCTCCCTCCCTCCCCCCTCCCTCCTCCCCCCTCCCTTCCCCCTCCCTCCCTCCCTCCTCCCCCTCCCTCCTCCCCCTCCCTCCCTCCCTCCCTCCCTCCCCCCTCCCTCCCTCCCTCCCCCCTCCCTCCCCCCTCCCTCCTCCCCCCCTCCCTCCCTCCCTCCCTCCCCCCTCCCCCCCTCCCTCCTCCCTCCCTCCCTCCCCTCCCTCCCCTCCCTCCCTCCCTACCCCCCTCCCTCCCTCCCTACCCCCCTCCCTCCCTCCCTCCCTCCCCCCTCGCTCCCTCCCTCCCCCCTCGCTCCCTTGCTCCCCCTCGCTCTCCCTCCCTCCCTCCCAACTCCCTCCCTCCCCCCTCCCTCCCTCCCTCCCTCCCTCCCCCCCTCCCCCCCTCCCTCTCCCTCCCCCTCCCTCCCTCCCCCTCCCCCCTCCCTCCTCCCTCCCTCCTCCCTCCCTCCCCCCTCCCTCCCCCCTCCCTCCCCCTCCCTCCTTCCCTCCCTCCTTCCCTCCCTCCTTCCCTCCCTCCTTCCCTCCCTCCCTCCCTAACACCCTCCCTCCCTCCCTCCCTAACACCCTCCCTCCCTCCCTTCCTAACACCCTCCCTCCCTCCCTCCCTAACACCCTCCCTCCCTCCCCCCCCTCCCTAACACCCTCCCTATCTCCCTCCCTCCCTTTCTCCCTCCCTCCCTATCTCCCTCCCTCCCTATCTCCCTCCCTATCTCCCTCCCTCCCTCCCTCCCTAACACCCTCCCTCCCTCCCTAACACCCTCCCTCCCTCCCTAACACCCTCCCTCCCTAACACCCTCCCTATCTCCCTCCCTAACACCCTCCCTATCTCCCTCCCTAACACCCTCCCTATCTCCCTCCCTAACACCCTCCCTATCTCCCTCCCTAACACCCTCCCTATCTCCCTCCCTATCTGCCTCCCTAACACCCTCCCTATCTCCCTCCCTAACACCCTCCCTATCTCTGCCCTATCTCCTCCCTCCCTCCCTCCCTCCCTCCCTCCCTTCCTCCCTCCCTCCTCCCGCCTCCCAATTCAATTCAATTCAAATCGCTTTATTGGCATGATAAGTTACATCTTATGTTGCCAAAGCATCAAAATACATTTATGGTTTAGCACATAAACGCAGTTCTATTCATACAGTGCATAAACAGGTATATCCCTGAGTGTATAAATATACATTCGCATTGTTTATATATATTCTTTTCTTAGTTTACTGGTTGTCCCTCTGTTCATGGCAAGCTGTAACATAGCGTGCCGCCAGTGTTATACAGCTTCTCTCCTCTCCCAGTAGGAATGGGAGTTTTTGGTTGTCATTCAGATTTCTGAAATCAGGGCATATTTGTGTGAATTTTTGGTAGAAATTCTCCCTGATGCCCTGATATTTTCCACAGGCTGTGAGGAAGTGCATCTCTGTCTCCACCACTCCCTGACTGCAGTGAGAGCATATCCTGTCCTCTCTTGGCAGCCTGGTCTGCCTGTGTCTGCCTTTTTCGATCGCTAGGCTATGTTCGCTAAGTCTGTACCTTGTCAAGGTTCTTCTCAGTTTGTTATCCTTTACCATGGTCAGGTAATCAGCTATGTTGTATTGTCTGTTTAGGGCCAAGTAGCAATTGAGTTTGCTTTGGGTTTTTGTTGTTTCTGCCCAATATGTCAGATATTTTTCCTTTTGCTTAGCGACGATTGTGTTGGGTCGAATTCTTTGTGTTACCCTGTCACTGTCCTGGGGCTGGTTATTGTTAGTATTGTTAGTAGTTACTTCACTGAGTCCCAGGACTAGTTGACTGAGGGTATTCTTCTTTATGGTCAGCTCTTGGCATTTCAGGGCGTCGTAGTGATAGCATTGGGGGTTGCTCATTTGTAGGTGATTCCAAAATTTGGTGGCTCTTTTTTGGATAGTGATTATTAATGGATATTGGCCTAGTTCCGCCCTGCATGCATTGTTTACTGTTTTCCTTTGAGTCCGGAGGATACTTTTACAGAATTCTGCATGTAGGATCTCAATTGGGTGTTTGTCCCATTTTGCAAATTCTTGTTGAGTTAGCGGTCCCCATACCTCACTGCCATAGAGTGCAATTGGTTCAATTACTGATTTGAAAATTTTGAGCCAAATGCTAATTGGGATTTCTATTTGGATTGATTTTTTGATGGCATAGAAAGCCCTTCTTGCTTTCTCTTTCAGTTCATTCACAGCCAGTTTGAAGTTTCCCGTAGAACTGATTTTTAAGCCCAAGTATGTGTAGTTAGTGGTTTGTTCAATTTTGGTTGTTCCTACTGTGAAATTTATTTTGGGTCCCTGATGTTTGGATCTTTGCTGGAACACAAGGACTTTGGTTTTTTGGGGATTTATTGTCAGGGCCCCCTGCCTCCCCCCTCACTCCTCCCCTCCTCCCTCCCTCCTCCCTCCTCCCCTCCCCCCTCCCTCCCTCCTCCTCCCCCCTCCCCGCTCCCTCCTCCCCCCTCCCTCCCTCCCTCCCTCCCCCCCTCCCTCCCTCCTCCTCCCCCCCTCCCTCCCTCCCTCCCTCCCTCCCCTGCCTCCCCTGCCTCCCTCCTCCCTCCCTCCCTCCTCCCTCCTCCCCCCTCCCTCCTCCCCCCCCCTCCCTCCCTCCTCCCCCCCTCCCTCCTCCCCCCCTCCCTTCCTCCCTCCTCCCTCCCTCCCTCCCTCCTCCCTATCTCCCCCCCCTATCTCCCCCCCTCCCTCCCTATCCCCCCCTCCCTCCCTATCCCCCTCCCCCTCCCTCCCTATCTCCCCCCCTCCCTCCCTATCTCCCCCCCTCCCTCCCTATCTCCCCCCCTCCCTCCCTATCTCCCCCCCTCCTCCCTATCTCCCCCCCTCCCTCCCTCCCTCCCTCCCTCCCTATCTCCCTCCCTCCCTCCCTATCTCCCTCCCTCCCTCCCTATCTCCCCCCTCCCTCCCTATCTCCCTCCCTCCCTATCTCCCTCCCTCCCTCCCTATCTCCCTCCCTCCCTCCCTATCTCCCCCCTCCCTCCCTATCTCCCCCCTCCCTCCCTATCTCACCCCTCCCTCCCTCCCTATCTCCCCCCTCCCTCCCTCCCTATCTCCCCCCTCCCTCCCTCCCTATCTCCCCCCTCCCTATCTCCCCCCCTCCCTCCCTATCTCCCCCCCTCCCTCCCTCCTTCCCTATCTCCCTCCCTCCCTCCCTCCCTCCCTATCTCCCCCCCTCCCTCCCTCCCTATCTCCCTCCCTCCCTATCTCCCCCCCTCCCTCCCTCCCTATCTCCCCCCTCCCTCCCTCCCTATCTCCCCCCTCCCTCGCTCCCTATCTCCCCCCTCCCTATCTCCCCCCCCTCCCTATCTCCCCCCCTCCCTATCTCCCCCCCTCCCTCCCTATCTCCTCCCCTCCCTCCCTATCTCCCCCCCCCCTCCCTCCCTCCCTCCCTCCCTCCCTATCTCCCCCCCCACCCTCCCTATCTCCCCCCCTCCCTCCCTCCTATCTCCCCCCCATCTCCCCCCCTCCCTCCCTATCTCCCCCCTCCCTCCCTCCCTATCTCCCCCCTCCCTCCCTCCCTATCTCCCCCCTCCCTCCCTCCCTATCTCCCCCCCTCCCTCCCTCCCTATCTCCCCCCCTCCCTCCCTCCCTATCCCCCTCCCTCCCTCCCTCCCTATCCCCCTCCCTCCCTATCTCCCCCCCTCCCTCCCTATCTCCCCCCTCCCTCCCTATCTCCCCCCCTCCCTCCCTATCTCCCCCCCTCCCTCCCTATCTCCCCCCCTCCCTCCCTCCCTATCTCCCCCCTCCCTCCCTATCTCCCCCCTCCCTCCCTATCTCCCCCCTCCCTCCCTATCTCCCCCCCTCCCTATCTCCCCCCTCTCTCCCTATCTCCCCCCTCCCTATCTCCCCCCCTCCCTCCCTCCCTATCTCCCCCCCTCCCTCCCTCCCTATCTCCCCCCTTCCTTCCCTCCCTATCTCCCCCCCTCCCTCCCTATCTCCCCCCTCCCTCCCTCCCTATCTCCCCCCCTCCCTCCCTCCCTCCCTATCTCCCCCCTCCCTCCGTCCCTATCTCCCCATCTCCCTCCCTCCCTCCCTCCCTATCTCCCCCTCCCTCCCTATCTCCCCCCCTCCCTCCCTCCCTATCTCCCCCCTCCCTCCCTCCCTATCTCCCCCCCTCCCTCCCTCCCTATCTCCCCCCCTATCTCCCCCCTCCCTCCCTCCCTATCTCCCCCCTCCCTCCCTCCCTATCTCCCCCCTCCCTCCCTATCTCCCCCCCTCCCTATCTCCCCCCTCTCTCCCTATCTCCCCCCTCCCTATCTCCCCCCCTCCCTCCCTCCCTATCTCCCCCCCTCCCTCCCTCCCTATCTCCCCCCTTCCTTCCCTCCCTATCTCCCCCCCTCCCTCCCTATCTCCCCCCTCCCTCCCTCCCTATCTCCCCCCCTCCCTCCCTCCCTCCCTATCTCCCCCCTCCCTCCGTCCCTATCTCCCCATCTCCCTCCCTCCCTATCTCCCCCCCTCCCTCCCTCCCTATCTCCCCCCTCCCTCCCTATCTCCCCCCTCCCTCCCTCCCTATCTCCCCCCCTCCCTCCCTCCCTATCTCCCCCCCTCCCTCCCTCCCTCCCTCCCTATCTCCCCCCCTATCTCCCCCCTCCCTCCCTCCCTATCTCCCCCCTCCCTCCCTCCCTATCTCCCCCCTCCCTCCCTATCTCCCCCCCTCCCTCCCTATCTCCCCCCCTCCCTCCCTCCCTATCTCCCCCCTCCCTATCTCCCTTCCTCCCTATCTCCCTCCCTCCCTCCCTATCTCTCTCCCTCCCTATCTCCCTCCCTCCCTATCTCCCTCCCTCCCTATCTCCCTCCCTCCCTTCCTATCTCCCTCCCTCCCTATCTCCCTCCCTATCTCCCTCCCTCCCTCCCTTCCTATCTCCCTCCCTATCTCCCTCCCTCCCTATCTCCCTCCCTATCTCTCTCCCTCCCTCCCTATCTCTCTCCCTCCCTCCCTCCCTCCCTATCTCTCTCCCTCCCTCCCTATCTCTCTTCCTCCCTCCCTATCTCTCTCCCTCCCTCCCTATCTCTCTCCCTCCCTCCCTATCTCTCTCCCTCCCTCCCTATCTCTCTCCCTCCCTCCCTATCTCTCTCCCTCCCTCCCCACCTCTCTCCCTCCCTCCCCACCTCTCTCCCTCCCTCCCCACCTCTCTCCCTCCCTCCCTACCTTTTTTTGGTCGTCATTCAAATTTCTGAATTCAGGGCATATTTTTGTGAATTTTGGGTAGAAATTCTCCCTTGTGCCCTGATATTTTCTACAAGCTGTGAGGAAGTGCATCTCTGTCTCCACCTCTCCCTGACTGCAGTGAGAGCATATCCTGTCCTCTCTTGGTAGCCGGGTCTGCCTGTGTCTGCCTTTTTCGATGGCCAGGCTATGTTCACTAAGTCTGTACATTGTCACGGTTTTTCTCAGTTTGCTAACCTTTACCATGGTCAGGTAATCAGCCATGTTGTATTGTCTGTTTAGGGCCAAGTAGCAATTGAGTTTGTTTTGGGTTTTTGTTGTTTCTGCCCAATTTGACAGATATTTTTCCTTTTGCTTAGTGACGATTGTGTTGGGTCGAATTCTCTGTGTTATGATGTCACTGTCCTGGGGCTGGTTATTGTTAGTAGTGTTAGTAGTTACTTCACTGAGTCCCAGGACTAGTTGACTGAGGGCATTCTTCTTTATGGTCCTCTCTTGGCATTTCAGGGCTTCGTAATGATAGCAGTGGGGGTTGCTCATTTTTAGGTGTTTCCAAAATTTGGTGGCTCTTTTTTGGATAGTAATTATTAATGGATATTGGCCTAGTTCTGCCCTGCATGCATTGTTTACGGTTTTCCTTTGAGTCCGGAGGATACTTTTACAGAATTCTGCATGTAGGATCTCAATTGGGTGTTTGTCCCATTTTGCAAATTCTTGTTGTGTTAGCGGTCCCCACACCTCACTGCCATAGAGTGCAATTGGTTCAATTACTGATTTAAAAATTTTGAGCCAAATGCTAATTGGGATTTCTATTTGGATTGATTTTTTAATGGCATAGAAAGCCCTTCTAGCTTTCTCTTTCAGTTCATTCACAGCCAGATGAAAATTTCCCATAGAACTGATTTTTAAGCCCAAGTAGTTAGTGGTTTGTTCAATTTTAGTTGTTCCTAGTGTGAAATTTATTTTGAGTCCCTGATGTCTGGATCTTTGCTGGAACACAAGGACTTTGGTTTTTTGGGGGTTTATTGTCAGGGCCCAGGTCTGACAGAATGACTCTAGCAGATCCAGGTTCTGCTGTAGACCTTCCTTAGTTGGTGACAGTAGAACCAGGTCATCTGCATAGAGGAGGAATTTAACCTTGGATTCATATAGGGTGAGGCCGGGTGCTGTAGATTGTTCAAGTAGTTTTGCCAATTCATTTATGTAAATATTATAAAGAGTGCCGTTGAGATGGGCGAGCCCTGCGTCACACCACGCCCCTGTGGGAAGTATTTTGTTTGTTTGTCTCCAATTTTAACTGCACATTTATTGTTTGTATACATTGATTTAATTACATCATATGTTTTTCCCCCTACACCACTTTCAATAAGTTTCAAGAATTGACCGTCGTGCCAGATGGAATCGAAAGCCTTCTGGAAATCTATAAAGCAGGCAAAGATTTTGCTTTTGTTTTGATGAACATGTTTGTCAATTAGGGTCTGTAGGGTGAAGATATGATCTGATGTTCTATAGTTTGGTAGGAATCCAATTTGGCTTTTACTCAAGACATTGTGCTCCTCAAGGAAGTTTATAAGTCTTTTGTTTATGATACTACAGAATACCTTCCCCAGGTTACTGTTTACACAGATGCCTCGATAGTTATTTGGGTCAACTTTGTCCCCACTTTTGTATATGGGCGTTATGAGTCCTTTGTTCCAGATATCAGGGAAGTAACCGACACTCAGAACCAAGTTGAAGAGTTTTAGGATAGCCAATTTCATTTTATCGTCGGTGTGTTTAATCATCTCGCTTAGGATGCCGTCTGCACCGCAAGCTTTTCCTGGTCGCAGGTCCTTGAGTTTTTCAAATAGCTCTTTTTCTGTTATTATGGAGTCTAGCGGGTTTTGGTTATCTTTTATGGCCAATTCGAGCTTTTCCAGTTTTTTGCATATTTGGTATTGCTCTGGGCTTAGTGTGTTTTTCTGGTATAATTTTTCAAAGTGTTTTTCCCATGTGTCTCCGTTTTGAATGGCCAATTCGTCGTGTTGTTTTTTGTGTAATGTATTCCAGTTGTCCCAGAAACAATTGGAATCAATGGATTCCTCAATGGAGCTGAGTGTATTCTTAATATACTGCTCTTTTTTGGTTCTGAGTGTGTTTCTGTATTGTGTTAGTGAGTGTCTGACAATAAATAAGGCGTAATTCCTCGTTTTCTGGCTGTCTGTGTTTTTGGTTTGATATTTTTCTGAGTTTTTTCCTCATGTTATGGCAATCTGGGTCAAACCATTTTTCATAGTTTTTTGTTTTGGGTTTATTCTTGCGAACTTTCAAGTTTGACATTGTTGCCAAATTATCAAAAATATTATTTATGTTATTCACTGCCCGGTTTACACCTTCTTTATTGTGAGTTTATATGTTTTCCAGAAAGGTGTCCAAGAGAGCTTGAGTTGATTGATTGCTTATTGCTTTCTGGTATTTTTCTGTGCTGTTTTTGGCCCATCTGTAGGATTTTTTGGTGTTGTACAGCTTACTGGGTTGTGTTTCTGTGTTGGTTGTTTCTGTCCTTTTAAGATATACAGTAATTTGACTGTGGTCTGACAGTGTTGTTTGTGGTTTGACTGTGAATGCTCTGAAAGAGGATGGGTCCAAATCCGTAATCATATAGTCTACGGTGCTGCAGCCAAGAGGTGAGCAATAGGTCGATCTTCCTAGGAGGTCTCCCATGAACCTACCATTGACAATGTACAGACCCAGGCTTCGACAGAGCTGCAGGAGCTGTTTTCCGTTAGCATTTGTCTGTTTGTCGCAGTTATGCCTGTATGGATGGGAAGGGATATCGAAGTGGTTATTCCCGAATATGTAATTGTTTCCCTGATTATTGGTGAAGTCTGGTTCTTCGCCAGTTCTTGAATTGAGGTCACCACAGATCAACACGTTCCCCTGGGCCTGGAATTGGATAATCTCCCTCTCAATGTTGGAGAAGGTGTCCTCTTTAAAGTACGGGGATTCCATCGGGGGGATATAGAGTGCTCCCCGCCCCCCTCTCCCCCCTCCCCCCCCCCCCACTTCTCTATCTATCCATCTCCCTCCCTCCCTCTCCCCCCTCTACCTCTCCCCCCCTCTCTATCTATACACCTCCCTCCCTCCCCTTCTCCCTCCCTCCCTCCCCTCCCCTCCGACCTCGCTCTCCCCTCCCCTCCGACCTCCCCAGACCCCAGTGCTCTGTTGCCAGTGCTCGCAAACTCCACGACTGTCCCTCCCACATTCCCCAACCCCTGTCTTGTTCTCTCAGACACTTGCATTCCCCAATGCTCCTACATCCCATGACTCCTGCTCCCAAACCCCAGGGCCACAACCTGAGCCCCACCAACACACGCAGCCTCCCGAACTCCCTATTCTCACTCGGTCCTGTAATCCCCGCCACCTTCTTCTGTGAGCAGGGCTAGAAAATAAAGGTGTGAGAGAAAATCAAACATCGTTAAATCAACATTTAATAGTAATCACGGCTGCTGATTTACAGTTCATAGAATCACACAGCACAGGAGGAGGCCATTCGGCCCATCGTGCCTGTTCCGGCTCTTTGAACGAGCTCTCCAATTAGTCCCACTCCCCCCTGCTCTTTCCCCAGAGCCCTGTAAATTTTTCCTTTTCAATAATGTATCCAATTCCCCTTTGAAAGTTACTATTGAATCTGCTTCGACCGTCCTTTCAATTTCCTGTGCAATTATACACGTTATAATTTAAGCCTATAAAATATCACTAACAGTCCGACAGTACTCAAATTGACTTATTCACTTATTGTACATCAGTGGTTCTGACACATTTTGTCGTCATGGGCGGTACAGGCACTTCCCATGGAGCATCAGGTCTGCGCATGGACCCCAGTACACCTCCCCCTTCTTGCCTGGGCACAGGGCAGGCAGACCCCACCTGTCCAGCACACCTTGCTCCTGAATATGCTTTGGGCCGGTTGTACGCCTGCCATTTATTGCCTGTCCCTAGTTACCCTGAGAAGGTGGTGGTGGTGAGCCGCCGCCTTGAAACGCTGCAATTCTTTGTAGAGGTTTGAAAGAGCTGAGTGTCTTACTGGGCCACTTCAGAGGGCAGTTAAGAGCCAATCACTTTTGGTGTAGTTCTGGAGTCACCGATAGGCCCAGACCGGGTGAGGACGGCAGTTTTCCTTCCTTAAAGGACGTCAGTGAACCAGTTGGGTTTTTACGACAATCACAGTCACTTTTACTGAGACCAGCTTTTTATTTCCAGAATTTAAAAAAAAAAAAAACCTGAATTCAAATAGTTGGGCTAAGAACTCTCATTGTCTGGATTATTAGTCCAGTAAAATAATTGGATCGGCGCCCGAGTAAAATAAACTTGCAGGGCTATGGGGATAGAGCGGGGGATGGGACTGACTGGATTGCTCTACAGAGAGCCGGCACGGACTCGATGGGCCGAATGGCCTCCTTTTGTGCCATTATGACTCTGTGACTATAACGTTTCCTAAATTACAACAGTGACTACACTTCAAAAGTATTTAATTGACTGTAAAGCACTTTGGGGCGTCCTGAGGTTGTGAAAGGCGCTGTGGAAATGGCAGTACTTGCTTTCCTTATGTATCTACGACACTGCCATACCCACAGAGTTAGGGTGTGGGTGTAATCCAGGGGTCATGAGCTGTGGGATGGCACCCAAAGAAATGACCATGAAAGATGCCATTGTTGACTTTGATTGCCCTCTGGTGGCCACTCAGATATAGAAGCAATTGGTAAGAAAGAAGGAACTTGCATTTATATAGCGCCTTTCACGACATCAGGCTGCCCCTAAGCACTTTACAGCCAATGAAGTACTTTTGCAGTGAAGTCACTGTTGTAATGTCTTCTCCTCTTCTTCTTCTTAAGCAGTCCCTCGGAACCGAGGATGACTTGCTTCCACATTAAAAATGAGTTCTCAGGTGACTGATGAGTCCAATGCGGGACCTGCAGTCTCTGTCACAGGTGGGGCAGACGGTGGTTGAAGGGGCGGGTGGGTGGGGTGCTTGGGTTGATGTGCGCTCCTTGCGCTCGGCTTCCGCTTGCTCCCGGCGAAGAGACTCGAGGTGTTCGGCGCCTTCCCGGATGCTTCTCCTCCACTTTGTGCGGTCTTGGGCCAGGGATTCCCAGGTGCCGGTGGGGATGTTGCACTTTTTCAAGGAGGCTTTGAGGGTGTCCTTGAAGCGTTTCCTCTGCCCACCTGGGGCTCTCTTGCCGTGCCGGAGCTCCGAGTAGAGCGCTTGTTTTGGGAGTCTCGTATCGGGCATGCGGACAATGTGACCCGTCCATCGGAGCTGATCGAGCGTGGTCAAAGCTTCGATGCTGGGGATGTTGGCCTGAGCAAGAACACTGACGTTGGTGCGCCTAGCCTGCCAATGGATTTGCAGGATCTTGGGGAGGCAGCGTTGGTGGTACCTCTCCAGTGCTTTGAGGTGCAATGTAGAATTGAAAGGGATGGACAATGAAGAGAATATCTGGTGGGACCCACTGATCTCTATACTTGGATCACCAGCACACCATCCTGGTAAATTGGGAAAAGCTGCCCTTAGAACCTCCAGCAAATGGACATTGAATGTAGAGATAAGTGAAATAGTTCATTGAATAAATGAACAACAGTTGACCTATAACTCTTTCCATGCTCACAGTCCTGCCACACCAACGAGCCTCACAGTTTCTCATCAGACAACGACGTGCCAATGTGATCTTCGAGGAACGGAAACAAGGTAGCTTAGAGCGGGAATGCATCGAAGAATTTTGCAACAAAGAGGAAGCTAGGGAAGTATTTGAGAATTATCCAGAAACAGTAAGTACTTCATGTTCTTTACAGTAGAGTGGGGCTGCACGTGGGCAGCGCTCTCGCCTGCGTCAGAAGGTCATGGGTTC
This sequence comes from Somniosus microcephalus, assembly GCF_052327205.1. Lineage (NCBI taxonomy): Eukaryota > Metazoa > Chordata > Chondrichthyes > Squaliformes > Somniosidae > Somniosus > Somniosus microcephalus. The sequence continues at coordinate 5,587,218 of NC_140996.1, read as the reverse complement.
AAGACCCGCTCTCGAGACTTGAGCACATAATCTAGGCAGACATTCCCAGCACAGTACTGAGGGAGCGCTGCACTGTCGGAGGGGCAGTACTGAGGGAGTGCTGCACTGTCGGACGGGCAGTACTGAGGGAGTGCTGCACTGTCGGACGGGCAGTACTGAGGGAGTGCTGCACTGTCGGAGGCGGGGGGGGAGAGAGAGCAGGAGGGGTGGGGAGAGGAGAGCAGAGCAGAGCAGGAGAGGAGAGGCAGGGGAAAGGGGGGTGGCAGGGGAGAAGGGTTTTGAAATGGGCATCTTTTTATGCCCAACTTATAAAGGGGGCCCTGATGGGATGTTTCTGGGGGGAGGGGGAGTTGTCCTGGCACACTCTGGAGTGGGCACACAAAGTTGCACAAAGACATCAGCCTCCCCAATATGGCAGGTGTCTAAGATGTGTCCTTAGCCGTCAAGACCAAACCCAAGAGAGTTTATCTCCTCCCCATCCCACTAACTTTAGCAAGGCCAGTCCTGGAGGTCACCCGGCGAGCGGTTTCCTGTCACCTCTGTCAGGATCGATGGCCTGTAGGACTCTCGGGACCCGCTGTATCTCCGAGGCTCTAACAGTAAGGTGTGTGGGTTTCTTTAACCTTGCGTCAGTCGTGTTGTTTCAGTAGATCTCATGGAGAAAGGGACAGCATGTAGCGAGACGGTGCTGAATATCAAAATAACGCAGCCCAGAGAGTAATGCGACGGGAGGTCTCCTCGTGTATTGGTGGGTGTGAGGCGGTCTGCCCCCGCACGCCGCTGATGTCTCCTCGTGTATTGGTGGGTGTGAGACGGTCTGCCCCCGCACTGCGCTGATGTCTCCTTGTGTATTGGTGGGTGTGAGACGGTCTGCCCCCGCAGGGCGCTGATGTCTCCTCGTGTATTGGTGGGTGTGAGACGGTCTGCCCCCGCACGGCGCTGATGTCTCCTCGTGTATTGGTGGGTGTGAGACGGTCTGCCCCCCGCACTGCGCTGATGTCTCCTTGTGTATTGGTGGGTGTGAGACGGTCTGCCCCCGCACTGCGCTGATGTCTCCTCGTGTATTGGTGGGTGTGAGACGGTCTGCCCCCCGCACTGCGCTGATGTCTCCTCGTGTATTGGTGGGTGTGAGACGGTCTGCCCCCGCACTGCGCTGATGTCTCCTCGTGTATTGGTGGGTGTGAGACGGTCTGCCCTCCGCACTGCGCTGATGTCTCCTTGTGTATTGGTGGGTGTGAGACGGTCTGCCCCCGCACTGCGCTGATGTCTCCTTGTGTATTGGTGGGTGTGAGACGGTCTGCCCCCGCACTGCGCTGATGTCTCCTCGTGTATTGGTGGGTGTGAGACGGTCTGCCCCCCGCACGGCGATGATATCGACTCTGGCGACAGGAGTGTGTTCGCTGTTTGGATGATCAGCCATGATCGCATTGAATGGCGGAGCGGGCTCGAGGGGCCGAATGGCCGACTCCTGCTCCTATCTTCTATGTTTCTATGTTTTGATACTTGTTTTTTCCTTCTTTCTGCAGGAGTACTTTTACCCCAAGTACCTCGGTGAGTTTCACTTACGTATTAACGCTCCCATTGGTGTTTGGACAACCCAGTCTGGGCATTTCCCCTTGTGTTGTAGACATGGCTATTGAGACGTAATCAGTGAGATCTGGAGCAGGCGACAGGAGCAATCTCTAACTCCGTCTCCCCGCCTTGGTTCCCTAACCCTCGATACCCTTACCCAACAAAAATATCCATCAATCTCAGGTTTGAAATTTCCAATTGACCCCCAGCCTCAACAGCTTTTTGGGGGAGAGAGTTCCAGATTTCCACCACCCTTTGTGTGAAGAACTGCTTCCTGACATCACCCCTGAACGGCCTGGCTCTAATTTTAAGGTTCTGCCCCCTTGTTCTGGACTCCCCCCACCAGAGGAAATAGTTTCTCTCTCTCGACCCCATCAACTCCTTTAATCACCTTAAACACCTCGATTAGATCACCCCTTAATCTTCTAAACTCCAGGGAATACAAGTCCAGTCTGTGCAACCTGTCCTCGTAATTTAACCCTTTTAGCACCGGTATCATTCTGGTGAATCTGCGCTGCTCCCCTCCAAGGTCAGTATATCCTTCCTGAGGGGCGGGGCCCAGAACTAATCTTCTCCTTTAGGTTCTCTGTGTCACACAGAGTCACTGGGTGGAACGAGTGAGTGAGCAACAATATTCACGAGGCAGCCAGTGTGAGGTGTGCTGGTCTGTGGTCCCCGGAATGGCGATTCTCCGCTCCCTGAAGGGAAGGGGCCGGACTCAGTCACATGGCAACTTGCTGTGCTGTCAATGTCCTATCACTTCATGAGTACCCACCCCCTGCAGTGCTGATTCGCACCTGTGGAGCAGGAATGTTGCCAACCCTCCCAGATTGTCCGGGAGTCTCCCGAAATGGGAAATGGCTCTCCCCCGCCCCCACCCCCCCCCCCCCCCCTCGGTTTCCCCTCTTTCCACCCCACCCCCCGCTGTGCTCAAGGCTCTGGAGCGGGACTTGAACCCACAACCTTCTGAGTTTAAGAAAAACCAAATTGGTAATCCAGAAAAATAGACAGCAGGAGTTGGGGGCAGTTCTGGTGCAATTCTGGGATATGTGTCCCAGCGTGCCGAGATTCTGCACCGGAAGTACAAATTTGTCAAATTGCCCCTGTCTGCAGAAATGGCTGTGTTGTAAAGCTCACCAGTGGAGCCCGGCCTGTGTGGAGCCCGGCCTGTGTGGAGCCCGGCCTGTGCGGAGCCCAGCCTGTGTGGAGTCCACTTACCGACCAGATAACACTGTCTTTCTCGCTGGAGCTTTGTTGCTTTGAGAACTCACGCTCTCCCCTTGTCTCCCTCACAGACTGTCTCAGCCGCTATCAATTACGCATTGCAAGCCTGATTTACATTTCCAAACGCCCTCCCGGGAGTCTGCGGAGCTGTGTAAACGGTACGTTAATGTCAGCGGAAATGTTCAGACTAACGGAGCATAAATATATACCGGGGCTTAAAGTGAGAGTGGAATGTATCCTACCTTCACAGATACCCGTTACTGAATTATTGGGAAATGGGGGGAAAAAAAGCCGCTTTGTTTTTAAAGGTTACCCTGACAACGGTGTGGCTTAAGATTCCGCCACCTAGTGTGGAACTGGAGTCAGGTGGAGGCCAGGCCGGGTGGTGGGGACAAGCCCCCGACCCTGAAGGACGTGAGTGAACCGGTATTTTACCACAAGCCTGCAGCTCTTACAGTTACTTTTCCCCCAATTTCAGAACTTGCCGTTGTAAGATTCGAGCTCAGAAGCCCAGTGTTGCCAGTCCAGGCCCAAAGCCACAGCGCTATTGCACTCTGTCAGGCTAGGGAGCTTTGGAAATGATTCCCTCTGTGTCATCTTTCTGCGAAGCTCAAGTAAATTATTAATTCTTGTAGATGTTAGCCATGACTCATGGGGTCGCTCTCTCTCTCGCCTCTGAGTCAGAAGGTTGTGGGTTCAAGTCCCACTCCAGAGACTTGAGCACAAAATCTAGGCTGACACTCCCAGTGCAGTACTGAGGGAGTGCTGCACTGTCGGAGGGGCGGTACTGAGGGAGCACTGCACTGTCGGAGGGGCAGTACTGAGGGAGCGGCGCACTGTCAGAGGGGCAGTACTGAGGGAGCGCCGCACTGTCGGAGTGGCAGTACTGAGGGAGCGCTGCACTGTCGGAGGGTCAGTACTGAGGGAGCGCCGCACTGTCGGAGGGTCAGTACTGAGGGAGCGCTGCACTGTCAGAGGGTCAGTACTGAGGGAGCGCCGCACTGTCGGAGGGGCAGTACTGAGGGAGCGCCGCACTGTCGGAGGGGCAGTACTGAGGGAGCGCCGCACTGTCGGAGGGGCAGTACTGATGGAGTGCCGCACTGTCGGAGGGGCAGTACTGAGGGAGCGCTGCACTGTCGGAGGGGCAGTACTGAGGGAGCGCCGCACTTTTGGAGGGGGAGTACTGAGGGAGCGCTGCACTGTCGGAGGGGCAGTACTGAGGGAGTGCCGCACTTTTGGAGGGGGAGTACTGAGGGAGCACTGCACTGTCGGAGGGGCAGTACTGAGGGAGCACAGCACTGTCGGAGGGGCAGTACTGAGGGAGCACAGCACTGTCGGAGGGGCAGTACTGAGGGAGCACAGCACTGTCGGAGGGGCAGTAATGAGGGAGCGCCGCACTGTCGGAGGGGCAGTACTGAGGGAGCGCCGCACTTTTGGAGGGGCAGTACTGAGGGAGCGCCGCACTTTTGGAGGGGGAGTACTGAGGGAGTGCTGCACTGTCGGAGGGGCAGTACTGAGGGAGCGGCGCACTGTCAGAGGGGCAGTACTGAGGGAGCGCCGCACTGTCGGAGTGGCAGTACTGAGGGAGCGGCGCACTGTCAGAGGGGCAGTACTGAGGGAGCGCCGCACTTTTGGAGCGGGAGTACTGAGGGAGTGCTGCACTGTCGGAGGGACAGTACTGAGGGAGTGCTGCACTGTCGGAGGGGCAGTACTGAGGGAGCACAGCACTGTCGGAGGGGCAGCACTGAGGGAGTGCCGCACTGCTCTCTCATTTGGATGTAAAAGATCCCACGGCCGCTATTGGAGGAAAAGGAGGGGAATTTTCACCGGTGCCCAGTTTATTTATCCCACAAGCAACACCACCAAGAGCAGGTTAGGTGGTCATTGTCATGAATTCTTGCTGTTTGCAAATTGGCTGCTGTGTTTATCTATGTAACAGGAGTGAGTGCTGTTTGAGTCTAGATGTACCGTTCCTCAGTACTACTTGTTTGCTCGAGGCTCGTATCACCTGAATGAATCAAGGTGTTAAAGTTCTTCATTCCACAGTTGCCTTGTGAAATAACAATAATCAACCTGATTATTTTGATGCTATTAACATCTCTTTTATTACACATGATGATGTTGGAAGGAAATTTTAACTAAATCCAGCAAGCGGTATGAATATCAGATAAAACCAGTGTTGAGGAAGATTTGCTCGATCTACCTTTGGTGTAAAAGAAAAGACAGCCATCCGTGGCTAAGTAAAGAAATTAAGGATAGTATTCGACTAAAAACAAGGGCATATAAGGTAGCCAAATCTAGTGGGAGGATAGAGGATTGGGAAAACTTTAAAAGACAGCAAAAAATAACAAAAAGATTGATTAAGAAAGGGAAGATAGATTATGAAAGTAAATTAGCAAAAAATATAAAAACAGATAGTAAGAGTTTTTATAGTTATATAAAAAGAAAAAGGGTGGCTAAAGTAAATGTTGGTCCCTTAGAGGATGAGACCGGGAAATTAATGGTGGGAAATATGGAGATGGCAAAAACACTGAATGAATATTTTGTATCAGTCTTTACAGTAGAGGACACTAAGAATATCCCAACACTGGACAAACAGGGGGCTATAGTGGGGGGAGGAGCTAAACACGATCAAAATCACTAAGGAAGTGGTACTCGGTAAAATAATGGGACTCAAGGCGGATAAATCACCTGGACCTGATGGCTTACATCCTTGGGTCTTGAGGGAAGTGGTGGTAGGGATTGTGGATGCATTGGTAATAATTTTCCAAAACTCCCTGGACTCAGCAAAGGTCCCGGCAGACTGGAAAACTGCTAATGTAACACCCTTATTTAAAAAGGGCAGTAGACAGAAGGCTGGAAACTATAGACCGGTTAGCCTAACATCTGTGGTAGGTAAAATTTTGGAGTCCATTATTAAGGAGACAGTAACAGGACATTTGGATAAACGTAATTTAATAGGACAAAGTCAGCATGGTTTTATGAAGGGGAATCATGTTTGACAAATTTGCTGGAGTTCTTTGAGGAAGTAATATATAGGGTGGATAAAGGGGAACCAGTGGACGTAGTGTATTTAGACTTCCAAAAGGCATTTGACAAGGTGCCACACAAAAGATTATTGCTTAAGATAAAAAATCACGGGATTGGGGGTAATATTCTGGCATGGATAGAGGATTGGCTATCTAACAGAAGGCAGAGAGTTGGGATAAATGGTTCATTCTCAGACTGGCAATCAGTAACTAGTGGTGTTCCGCAGGGGTCAGTGCTGGGTCCCCAACTCTTTACAATCTATATTAACGATTTGGAGGAGGGGACCGAGTGTAACATATCAAAGTTTGCAGATGATACTAAGATGGGAGGGAAAGTAGTGAGTGAGGAGGACATAAAAAACCTGTAGGGGGACATAGACAGGCTAAGTAAGTGGGCAGAGATCTGGCAGATGGAATACAATACTGGAAAGTGTGAGGTTATGCACTTTGGCAGGAAAAATCGTAGAGCAAGTTATTATCTTAATGGCAAGAAACTGGAAAGTACTGAAGTACAAAGGGATCTGGGGGTCCTGGTGCACGAAACTCAAAAGGTTAGTATACAGGTGCAGCAAGTGATTAAGAAGGCCAATGGAATGTTGGCTTTCATTGCTAGGGATAGAATATAAAAATAGGGAGGTATTGCTTCAGTTGTACAAGGTATTGGTGAGACCGCACCTGGAATACTGCATACAGTTTTGGTGTCCATACTTAAAAGACATACTTGCTCTCGAGTCAGTACAAAGAAGGTTCACTCGGTTAATCCCGGGGATGAGGGGATGGACATATGAGGAGAGGTTGAGTAGATTGGGACCCTACTCATTGGAGTTCAGAAGAATGAGAGGCGATCTTATTGAAACATATAAGATTGTGAAGGGGTTGGATCGGGTGGATGCGGGGAAGATGTTCCCGATGATGGGTGAAACTAGAACTAGGGGGCATAGTCTTAGAATAAGGGGCTGCTCTTTCAAAACTGAGATGAGGAGGAACTACTTCACTCAGAGGGTGGTAGGTCCATGGAATATGCTGCCCCAAAAAGCTGTAGAAGCTACATCATTACATAAATTTAAAACAGAAATAGACAGTTTCCTAGAAGTAAAGGGAATTAAGGGTTACGGGGAGCGGGCAGGAATTTGGACATGAGTCTAGGTTCGGATCGGTCATGGCCCTGTGGGTAGCGGAGCGGGCCCAGGGGCTGTGTAGCCTGATCCTGCTCCTATTTCGTGTGTCTAATTCTGTTAGATTCAGGAGATGGTTCAGTGATAGTAGATTGGCGGTTAGGATCAGATCAGCCATGATCTTATTGAATGGCGGAGCAGGCTCGAGGGGCCGATTGGCCTACTCCTGCTCCTATTTCTTATGTTCTTATGTTCTACAGGTCATCTCTTTAGGCGATTGAATGGGGTTGAGTCGAGTCCATGATTGGGTAAATTGGGGATAGTCAACAATAACTTGCATTTATGTCGTATCTTTAATGTAGTAAAATGTCCCAAGGCGTTTCACGTATTATAAGACACAAAATTTGACACCGAGCCACATAAGGAGACATTAGTAGAGGTGACTGAAAAGCTTGGTCAAAGAGATGTTTTAAGGAGCATCTTAAAGGAGGAGAGAGAGGTCGAGTGGCGGAGAGGTTCAGGGAGGGAATTCCAGAGTTTTAGGCCCAGACAACAGAAGGCACGGCCACCAATGGTGGAGAGAAGGAAATGGGGATGCACAAGAGGCCAGAATTGGAGGAGCGCAGAGATCTCCGAGGGTTGTAGGTCTGGAGGAGGTTCCAGAGATCGGGAGGGGCGAGGCCATGGAGGGATTTGAAAACAAGGGTGAGAATTTTAAAATCGTCGGTGGGAGGAACTGGTAAGATGGGCCAATCCATCTTCTCTTATTCACTGTCGTCTTATGTAATATTTATTGGTGTGTCTTCTGACATTCAATTTGAGATGCAACTTGTTTTATTGTCCTCTGCTCCATCCAGAAATCCCAGACCAGTGCTCCCCCTCACCGTGCAACCCTGAGGGCTCAGTGCGGTGTGAAGATGAGGAGGCCGCTTTCAGTTGTATCTGCAAGGATGGATGGCAAGGGGACAGATGTCAGCATGGTACGTCTCAAACTGTTCCCCAGAACTGACGTCATCAGCACTTAAAACACGAGAGTCGTCACTAATGTTCTCTCGGGCAGGCTGCGGAACTGGTCCGTGTTGAGATACAGTTGTCCAAACAGAAATCACAGGCCGTTAATCTGTTCACTTACAAAGTGAAGGTGCTACTTGTAACAGATTTTGGAAGGTGGTTTAGAATCACAGAACAGAAGGAGGCCATTCGGCCCATCGTCCCGGTGTCCGTGCTACCTCTTCAACTGCAGCCCTTTTACTGTAGTCACCTCTCCCTGCCCTCTTCCCCATATCCTTTCATGTAACTCTGGAAGCTACGTTATTGTGTCCCCTTCAAGAGCCACTTGTGGTAATGCATTCCACGTCCCACTAACTCTCTCTGTGTGCCCCACGCATTTAATCTGGGTTTGGCCCCTTCCCACTGAAATGAGTTACTTTCCAGTCTCAACCTTTGATCTCACGATTCCATACTTTGTTTTCTATTTCCAGTGTGACCCCAGTCGGGTTCTGGCCACACCCAGTGTTCTACCTTCACACCACTAACTTGTCCTGCTTCATTATCCAGACCCAGATCCAGCTCTGTTGCCATTCTTTTTGGACATTAAACATCCTGATTAAGGGGACAGTCCTGAATGCGTTCTGATAACGCCTCTCCATTTTGAACAGAAACCTTTGCCTTATCCCAACCTCCCTTCAGGTAGTTAAAGTCCTGCGTTATTCTAGCTCTGTCACTGCTGCAAATTGCCTTTAAAGTTCGCCACTGCTTGGTGCCCTCTAATGTGTCGCCAAAATGGTAATGGGTCCCTTATTATAATCTACAAGATGCACTGCAGCAACTCGCCAAGGCTTCTTTGGCAGCACCTCCCAAACCTGTGACCTCTTCCACCTAGAAGGACAAGGGTAGCAGGCGAATGGGAACACCACCACCTCCAAGTTCCCCTCCAAGTCACACACCATCCTGACTTGGAAATATATCGGCCGATCCTTCATCATCGCTGGGTCAAAATCCTGGCACTCCCTCCCTAACAGCACTGTGGGAGCACCTTCACCACACGGACTGCAGCGGTTCAAGAAGGCGGCTCACCACCACCTTCTCAAGGGCAACTAGGGATGGGCAATAAATGCTGGCCTTGCCAGCGATGCCCACATCCCAGGAACGAATTTAAAAAAAAATTCTTAACTCAACCCAGATCAAGTCTGTGTGAGTTCCACCATTAATAAAAGCTTTCTGTCCTATAGCTCTAATTATCTCTTGCAATAATGTTACCCCCTTCCTTCCTTTTACCTTCTCTGTCGCTCCTGAAAATGTTGGAGCTGGGAATATCTTGTTTCTGTCAAGGCTACAACATCATGTCCCTTTGTTCTAATTCATGCCTTAGATACCATCTTGTGATTTGTATTTAAACAGTGGAGCCTTGGACAACTCACAAACCTCCATATCCTTTCCCCCTTCCATTTTTATATTCCCTCCTTCACTTTCCTTTAATCTCTCTGCTATCGGACTCGCCGGGCCGAATGGCCTCCTTCTGTGCTGCAGCCAGGCTGTGATCTGCCCTATGCTGCATTCTCTACACGTAGACACGCCTCCAATTCTGACAAACCTCACTGGTGTTCGATTCCTTCAACAGGACAAGAGGCAGTTCCAGACTAATCTCCCTCGCCACTCCAGGGAATATGCCATCTGGTCCAAGGGATGTCCTAGTCTTCACTTAGAATCATACAGTGATACAGCACAGAAGGAGACCATTTGGCCCATCGTGCCTGTGCCAGCTCTTTGAACGAGCTCTCCAATTAGTCCCACTCCCCCCTGCTCTTTCCCCACAGCCCTGCAAAGTTTTCCTTTTCAAGTATTTATCCAATTCCCTTTTGAAAGTCACTATTGAATCTGCTTCCACCGCCCTTTCAGGCAGCGCATTCCAGATCACAACAACTCGCTGCGTAAAAAACATTCTCCTCATCTCCCCTCTGGTCCTTTTGCCTTATTGTGTACCTCGTGACACACAAAATCTCCAATTAAGAAACTGTACGTAGGTTTGCAGTGAAACCTCCATTTATCTGACCTCCAATTGTCTACCTTCCCGATTGGGTACCAGAATATCCACGGGACAAAGCCTTGTGCCAGACATCACGTCATTGCCCAGCGGCAAAGACCAATCTCCTCCAGCCTGGCACTGATCATGGACCAAGAGAGATTAAACTCTGTTCTTTGTACTTCAGCACCATCATTCCTCGGGTATCACTAGGCCATGTGTGTAAAGGTCATTCAATTATCCATCAATACCCATCACCCACCACAGTCTTGTGGGGGCAGTATCTCCATTATGGTTGGAAATGAAGGTTCGACTGTAGTCATTGTTCCTTAAGATATGTGCCTTAACATTTCTATCATGAGCACCCATTAATATTTCCAGTTATCAGGGATATAAACTCATGGGGGGGGGATTTTGCCAGCCCTGGGGAGGCGGGACTGCCGGGAAAATGGCAGAATTTGGGGGCGGGTGCCCAACTCCCCCCAACCCGCCTCCATGCCATCTTGCCAGGAGGCGGGTAGCTGTCCCGTGCCGGGTCCCGTCTCCTTGGAGGCGGGAAGGGATTAAAGCCTGTTAACAGGCAGAAAATAGGATTATCCCCTTTTTGCCCTCAAGTGCGGGCTTCCCGAAGGCTCCAAAGCCCGCCGGCGAGGCGAGTACTGGGTCTGTGGGGGTCGGGGGAGGGGGGGTTGCAGAAGTGTGATGTGGAGGTGAGTGATGGGTGCAAGAGTGGAGAGGTGAGTATCTGAGGTAAGTGCAAAGTGTTAGTAAAAGTGTACTTACCTTTGTTTGTCCCTGCAGGCTTCAGTCGGTGTGTATGCGGAGAGTCTCTCACCTCCACGGTGGAGATGAGAGATGGCCGCTGCATTCTCAGATGCAACAACCATCTCATTTCTGTAAAAGAAAGAAGTTTGATGAGGTCTTGAATTCAAGAACTCATCAAACTACAGAGAATGTCAGTGTTTGACAGCTTCACAGAGCTGTCAAACGATGAAAATTCATCTGTCAACATTTTTTGACAGATGAAACATCATACATTGACGTCCTCTGCAACCGGCTTTCCCTTAATTGGCCTGCTAAACCCGCTGGGCAGGCTTAACAAGGTCAATCAAGGGAAAATAGCGTGAGTTGGCCAGAAGTCGATGGAGGCGGGACATCGACCCGCCAAGCAACAGTCCCGCCTCCAACACGCCCCCATTGAGAAAATCGCCCCCATAGAATCATACAGCACAGAAGGAGGCCATTCGGCCCATCATGCCTGTGCCGGCTGTTTGAAAGAGCTCTCCAATTAGTCCCTCTCCCCCGCTCTTTCCCCTTGGCCCTGCAAATTTTTCTCCTTTCAAGTATTTATCCAATTCCCCTTTGAAGGCTACTATTGAATCTGTCTCCACCGTCCTATCAGGCAGCGCATTCCAAATCCAAACCACTCGTCGCGTAAAAAAGTTTTTCCTCCTGTCGCCTCTGGTTCTTTTGCCAATCATTCCCAACCATGATGGAGGGACAACCCCCACAAGACGCTGGTGGGTGACGGCTATTGATGGATAATTGAAGGCCCCATCACACATGTTGTGAATGTTTCATTATGTTTCCCTAGTTTGACCAGTGCTGAGTAACAAACTATTTACCAGATTTTTTTTATTGTTTTGAAAAATACCTTCTTGTAGGTTTTTTTTTTAAGCCCTAATTTGCTCAATGTTTGGTTATTGTGTCAGGTACCAATTTACAGCTTCTTAACTTGTGTCTTTTAGATATAGACGAATGCAAAATTGAAACCTTGGAGGAGAAAGTGTGTAACCATTCCTGTCGCAACGTGCCGGGGAGCTATCGTTGCTTCTGCCAGGACGGGTTCTATATGCATTCAGATAAGCGGACCTGCATTGGTAAGAAACACGCCACAAGTCAGTTAGGCCAGTAGTGTGCGTGTCTGTGTCATTCTTGGGTTTTTGCATTTTCTCCACAAACCCTGTCCTAGTTTGCTAGATTTCCTAAGCTCTGGAATTCCCTTGCTAAGCCGCTCCACATCTCTCTCCTGCTTTAAAACGCTCCTTAAAACCTCTCACCTGTCCTATTAACTCCTCACGTGGCTCGGTGTCAAAGGTTGTCTGAAAACACTTCACTGAGGAGCCTTGGGACGTTTTACTAGGTTAAAGGCGCTGAATAAATACAACTTGTTGTTGATTCCAGGGATGAGGGACTTCAGTTATGTGGAGAGACTGGAGAAGCTGGGATTGTTCTCCTTAGAGCAGAGAAGGTTAAGGGGAGATTTAATAGAGGTGTTCAAAATCACAAAGCGTTTCGATAGAGTAAATAAGGAGAAACTGTTTCCACTAGGAAGAGGGTCGGGAACCAGAGGACACAGATTGAAGGTAATTGGTAAAAGAACCAGGGGGGAGATGAGGAGAATGTTTTTACGCAGCGAGTTGTTGTGATCTGGAATGCGCTGCCTGAAAGGGCGGTGGAAGCAGATTCAATAGTAACTTTCAAAAGGGAATTGGATAAATACTTGAAGGGGAATAATGTGCAGGGCTGTGGGGAAAGAGCAGGGGGAGTGGGACTAATTGGAGAGCTCGTTCAAAGAGCCAGTACAGGCACGAGGGGCCGAATGGCCTCCTCCTGTGCTGTGTCATTCTATGAAAGCACAGCCAGATTGCACCCACTCAGTTGGAGTGTGTACGAATTTGGATGTCAAGTTGCTGGATCTGATTTTCAGAGGGGGCGCCTCGTCTCCGGTTTGTTGTTTGTGGAATCTTGCTGTGCGTAAATTAGCTGCAGCGTTTCCTACATTACAACATACATACATTACAACAGTAACAACAGTTCACAAAGTACTTCAGCAAAGCGCTTTGAGAGGTCCTGACGTTGTGAAAGGTGTTGTATAAAGGCAAGTTCTTTCATTCTTAACTTCTGACTTGTATTTCTTTCTCTGAACATCCCAGATCGGAATGAGTGTTTGCTGCAACCATACATCTGTGGGAAAGCAGCCTGTGCCAATCTGCCCGGTGCTTACGAGTGTAAATGCGATGAAGGATACAGCTTCAATTCTACCATGAAAGACTGCAAGGGTGAGAGCTGAGCGCACATTTTTCCAAACCACAGCAACTTGCAAAGTGTATTGCAGCCAAGTTTAAACTCTTTCGTTTCCTCTTCCCACCGTGGGACTACCCGTGTGTGAGCCATTTTTTCCCCCATTTGTTCTCGGGATGTGGGCGTCACTGGCAAGGCCGGCAATTATTGCCCATCCCCGGTTACCAGGGATGAGGGACTTCAGTTATGTGGAGAAGCTGGGATTGTTCTCCTTAGAGCAGAGAAGGTTAAGGGGAGATTTAATGGAGGTGTTCACAATCATGATGGGTTTTGATAGAGTAAACAAGGAGAAACTGTTTCCAGTGGCAGGAGGGTCGGTAACCAGAGGACACAGAGTGAAGGGAATTGGCAAAAGAACCAGAGGGGAGATGAGGAGAATTTTTTTACGCAGCGAGTTGTTGTGATCTGGAATGCGCTGCCTGAAAGGGCGGTGGAAGCAGATTCAATAGTAACTTTCAAAAGGGAATTGGATAAATATTTGAAGGGGAATAATGTGCAGGGCTGTGGGGAAAGAGCAGGGGGAGTGGGACTAATTGGAGAGCTCGTTCAAAGAGCCGGCACAGGCACGATGGGCCGAATGGCCTCCTCCTGTGCTGTAAGATTCTAAATAACAACAGAAAATGCTGGAAAAACTCAGCAAGTCAGGCAACATCCGTGGAGAGAAATTTGAGTTGACATTTCGGGTTTGACCCTTCTTCAAAACTGGAGAGAAAAGGAACTAGATCGAAGGCAGGGCTGCGATCGGACAAAAGAATAAAAGAACCAAAAGAAGTAAAAGAGATTAGAAGCTAGACGAGATGGTAATAGGCTGTGATTAGGTGTAAAGTGTACTGGCAGGGCAAAAGATAGCTGCCAGGTGTGAGAGAGAAACAAAAGGAAAGGGGGGGGGGGGGAAAGGAAAGGAGTGGAAAAATATAAGTGAAAATGAAATGGGGGCCGAGGTTATGATCTGAAATTGTTGAACTCGATATTGAGACCGGAAGGCTGCAGACTGCCTAATCGGAAGATGAGGTGCTGTTCCTCGAGTTTACGTTGAGCTTCCGTGGAACAGTACAAGAGGCCAAGATTCTAGTTGTCCTGAGATGGTAGTGGGCCTCCTTTCACGGCGATTGTCTGTATAACTGAGTGTCTTGCTACCTAGCATGGGACTGGAGTCACGTGTAATCCAGACCAGCCAAGGAGGGCAGGTTTCCTTCCCTGAAGGACATCAGTGAACCAGTTGGTTATTGATGGCATTTTTCCGGATCATTTATTTCCATTGTCGGCCCACAAAGTGGCACATTTTTGGAATTCAGTTCAGAACTTGCTCTGGTGGGATTGGAACTCCGGATCCGTGGGATGCTCATCCCAAACCACAACGCCTACACCTCCTGTGCCCCTTCCCCGATTCTCGGATCGGCGCTCCCATTGCAGTGTGTCAGAATATGTCCGCAGGAAAACATGGGGAGAAATGGCAAACCTTGTTGAGTAATTTCGTGCTTCATTTCCTGGAGTTCAGCATTTCTGTGAATTTAACTTTTTGAGTCGGGAGTATTTTTTGTTATGAAGAGCGAGTTGAGACAAAAGAAACAAAGTTTGACCTTCTCCAAACAGATATCGATGAATGCGCTGAGAACACTTGTACACACACCTGTGTGAATTCCCCCGGCAGCTACACCTGCTTCTGTGATGGGAAGAAAGGGGAGAAGTTATCTGCGGACGGGCGGAGTTGTCAGGTAAAGAATAGAAAGAATTGCATTTCTAGAGCGCCTTTCGCCGCCTCAGGACGTCCCAAAGCGCTTCACAGCCAATGAAGTGCTTTTTGAAGTGTAGTCACTGCTGTAATGTAGGAAACATGCACAGCAAGCTCCCACAAACCGCAATCTGATGATGTTGGTTGAGGGATAAATATTGACCAGGACACCGGGGCGATCTCCCCTGAGTTCTTCCCATTTTGAACACACAGATGCAGAGTGCAGCTGGACTCGGAGACCCAGCATCTGGTGCCTGCTCTAGTGTGGCATTTCCCTCTCCGAGTCACTTCCCAATTTAGGACAGTTTTGTGCTCCGGCCCGCGAGGGACTGAACTGAGACCCCTGTAACCAGCAGACAGACGACACTACCGTCCCATCCATCTGGTTTAGATTTGAACCCAGCCCCAGAGGCACAATGCCATTGTCCAACGCACTGCACCATCCAGTTCCCCACTGAGCCAGCAGTGCACGGGTATGACTGGATGACATCGGCCATACTCTCCATGATGCTAACACCATCTGTGCTGTGTATAAATCGTCCTCTTGAGTAAGACACAGTTTAAAAACAAAGCCGCGCAGTCTTCACCAAACCGGAACATCGATTGACTGACATTCCTGAACATAAGAACATAAGAAATAGGAGCAGGAGTAGGCCAATCGGCCCCTCGAGCCTGCTCCGCCATTCAATAAGATCATGGCTGATCTGATCCTAACCTCAAATCTACTATCACTCTCCATCCCACCCGAACCCATGTGATCTCCTGGGAGAGGCGAAAAACCAGATAAAAAACCCAATGGCCAATTTGGGAGAAAAAAATCTGGGAAATTCCTCTCCGACCCATCTAGGCGATCGAAACTCGTCCAGGAGATCACTCTGTCCCTATATTTTCTACAGTACTTAGCTTCTGTAAAAGGTGATCTCCACCCCAGCCAGGAAGGCAGCCACGTCATGACACTACCTGACTGAGCCGTGTTTGGGTTCTTGGATACTGTGGGCGTCACTTTGCGTGTCTACTTTTTTTATCACAGCCCCCGCTGTATACAGCAGGTGAGTTCGTGCTAGGCGATTTGTCTGCTATATGTGGTGGACACTAAATCCATCGCAGTCCCGAATGACCTCTTTTAAGAGGGGAAAGTCCCGCGATACGCCCTGGTCAAATTTCCAAGTTCCTGAACCGCTGCAGTCATATTTGTGCGTGTGTTTCTGAAATGAGTATTTAATAAATAGGTGATTCAGATACAAAGGGCCTGGTCTCGCTGGAACAGTAACGGTGTGTGCGCGAGGCGCGCCGTTATTAATGCGTGAATCAGCCAGCGAGTTCAGGGGATGAGGAGATACGCCGTGAGTTGCGAATCTTCAGAGCTTGCTGGTTGATTAACGTCGCTCCGCTGTTTGCAGCATCTCGCCCTCAGCCTCCCCGTTAGTTTTAAGAACTTGCTGGATTTGCACATTAATTGCTCATTAAACTTGCTGCAGAAAGCTGGGGCTGGTGAGGAGATTTCTGTTCCTGCGGTGCTGCTCAGCCTCTCCAGCCCAGAAAGGGAACAATTGAAACTGTGGAGTCTCACTCCTGCAGGTAGTCAATTGTTCTTTCCCTCTCTTTATTTCTCTCTCTGTACCTGATTTGACTCTAATTCACCCGATTTCCTTCTCCGTCGTTCCTCTGTTTCTTTCTCAATCCTTTAATCTCATGGGTTAAGGAGACAGACTGTTGGTCCCGTCGTTCACCGAGGTCCCAGATGCCCCGCTACCCTCGCCACCCCATTATCAGCTCGCACTCCCAGCGAGTTACAGGCCAAAAAAATTTGAGTTGGAGGGTGAGGGGAAAGTGTAACTAACGGGGCACACTGCGAGATGCCCCACGCCAGCAAGATCGTGGCCAATAAGCCAGTGCTGTGGGGTGCAAGGCATTGGATGGGGGTCGGGCGGGGAGTGACCCTAAACAGCTGCTTGAACTTCCCGAAATAGTCGATGCGCTTATTGCAGTTTTAAGCGGCGCATTTGTAATTGACGCCTGTGGTGATGGGAAACGGTCAACACAATTTGCCCACTCTCGGTGGCTGTCCGGGATAAGTGAGGCCGGTGGGAGTGGTGGGGACGGTATTAGGGAAATATGTTTGATGTCTAAATATTTGCACACGTTAACGGGCGGTTTGCTGTCTACCAGGAAATCCCTACATGTGTCGCCCTCCGGACCAGCAGGAAGTCGGACATTCTGAACATGGGAGAACTCTTTGCTGGAATTCCTGTGGTCTACCTTCGGTTCAAGATTCCTGCAGACAGCAGGTGAGGTTCTGGCACTGCACAATTGAACTCTAATTAGCCTCGTGATGCGGCGCAAAGCTCAGGAAAGAGTTGTGAAGGTGGGATACTCTGACAGTGCTGATGGTGAGGGATTGATGTGATGACACTTTCTGTCTGAGGCGCGTGAGCTTGCTTTTAAAATGAACCACCAGATACTGATCTGAGGAAGGATGTTCTTGCCATGGAGGGAGTGCAGCGAAGATTCACCAGACTGATACCTGGGATGGCAGGAATGATGTATGAGGAGAGATTGGGTCGATTGGGCTTATATTCGCTGGAGTTTAGAAGAATGAGAGGGGATCTCATTGAAACTTTTAAAATTCTAACAGGACTAGACAGACTAGATGCAGGAAGGATGTTCCCGATGGTGGGGGAGTCCAGAACCAGGGGTCACAGTCTAAGGATAAGGGGTAAGCCATTTAGGACAGAAACGAGGAGGAATTTCTTCACCCAGAGAGTGGTGAACCTGTGGAATTCTCTACCACAAAAAGCAGTTGAGGCCAATTCATTAAATATATTCAAGAAGGAGTTGGATATATTTCTTAAGGCTAAAGGGATCAAGGGATATGGGGAGAAAGCAGGGACAGGGTACTGAATTTGGATGATCAGCCATGATCTCATTAAATGGCGGAGCGGGCTCGAGGGGCCGAATGGCCTACTCCTGCTCCTATATTCTATGTTTCTATACTTGATGGGTCCCACGTGCCTCTCCAGTCTCGTCAGAGGTGGTTTTGGAAAACACTTGGTCAAACAAGACCAGATACAAGTTACTATCTCATAGCGAGTGACCATAGAGTTATAATCAGATTCCGAGTATTGTGTCCAATTCTGGGCACCACACCCCTTAGAGCAGAGAAGGTGAAAGATTTAATAGAGGTGTTCAAAATCATAAAGGGTTTTGATCGAGTAAATAAGGAGAAACTGTTTCCAGTGGCAGGAGGGTCGGTAACCAGAGGACACTGATTGAAGGTACAACAGAAAATGCTGGAAAAACTCAGCAGGTCAGGCAACATCCGTGGACAGAAATTTGAGTTGACGTTTCGGGTCGAACCCTTCTTCAAAACTGGAAAGAAAAGATAGATCGGAGGCAGGGCTGCGATCGGACAAAAGAATAAAAGAAACAAAAGAAGTAAAAAAGAGACAATAAAAGGTGTTAGAAGCTAGACGAGATGGTAATAGGCTGAGATTGGGTGTAAAGTGTACTGGCAGGGCAAGGGATAGCTGCCAGGTGTGAGAGTGAAACAAAAGGAAAGGGGGGGAAAGGAGTGCAAAAATTACAAGAAAAAATGAAATAGGGGCCGAGGTTATGATCTGAAATTGTTGAACTCGATATTGAGTACGGAAGGCTGCAGAGTGCCTAATCGGAAGATGAGGTGCTGTTCCTCGAGTTTACGTTGAGCTTCCGTGGAACAATACAAGAGGCCAAGGACGGTGAGGTCCGAGTGGGAATGGAGCGTTTAATTAAAATGACAGGCGACCAGAAGCTCGGGGTCACCCTTACGGACTGAACGGAGGTGTTCCGCAAAGCGGTCACCCAATCTGCGTTTGGTCTCCCCAATGTAGAGGAGACCGCATCGTGAGCAGCGAATACAGTATACTAGATTGCAAGAAGTACAAGTAAATCGCTGTTTCACCTGGAAGGGGTGTTTGGGGCCCTGGACAGTGGGAAGCGGGGAGGTATAGGGGCAGGTGTTACATCTCCTGCGCTTGCACGGGAAGGTGCCAGGCGAAGGGGAAGGGCTGTTGGGGGCGATAGAGGAGTGGACTAGGGTGTCTCGGAGGGAGCGGTCCCTGCGGAATGCTGAAAGGGGAGGGAGGGGAAGATACGTTTGGTGGTGGGATCACTTTGTAGGTAGTGGAAATGCCGGAGGATGATCCGTTGAATGTGGAGGCTGGTGGGGTGAAAGGTGAGGACAAGGGGAACCCTATCGTGGTTCCGGGAGGGAGGGGCAGGGGTGAGGGCAGAAGTGCGGGAGATAGAACTGACACGGTCGAGGGCTGTGTCAATCACGGTAGAGGGGAATCCTCGGTTGCGGAAAAAGGAAGACATGTCGGAAGCACTGGTGTGGAAGGTGGCATCGTCGGAGCAGATACGGTGGAAACGGAGAAACTGGGAGAATGGAATAGAGTCCTTACAGGAAACTGGGTGGGAGGAAGTGTAGTCCAGGTAGCTGTGGGAGTCAGTGGGCTTGTAGTGAATATTGGTCGATAACCTATCCCCAGAGATGGAGACGGAGAAGTCGAGGAAGGGAAGGGAAGAGTCAGAGATGGACCATGTGAAGGTGAGGGAAGGGTGGAAATTGGAGGCAAAAATGAATGAAATTGTCAAGTTCGGGGCGAGAGCAGGAAACGGCACCGATACAGTCATCAATGTATCGGAAAAAGAGGTGAGGGAGGGGACCCGAGTGTAAAGTCTGTGTGTTGTATGGCGAATTAATACACAGACTACAAGAGTAACTTTAACAGGACTTTACTATTCGAAGGTCAGGGCGAATCTGCCCAATAAATCCTTACACAGCACTTATATACCGGTGTGGTCACCACCGGTATTACAGTATACAGTAGCCAAGATAAAGTAGTGCAACCCTTAAAATAGTTCTCTTAAAGGTGGAACGTTACATACACTACAATCCTCCCTTTTTAGGTTAACAGTATATATATATTCCCATTAATATAACATCATAACATATATACAACTTTATGTAAAACAGTTCACAGATTCAGTCTCTCTGGAGGCTTCCTGACTCTGTCCGGATAACGCCTTGGTGGTGTAGTAGGTTCTTCTGGCAAGGTCGATTTCTGCTTGAAGGACAGTGTCAGGTTCATCTGATTCCAGTATTACCGGATCGGAGGTAGATGCTCTGGGTATCTCTGCTTCAACATTAGGCGTATAGAGTTGTGGAGTAGGTTGGCCCTTTGTGGATGACTCTATGATCTGGTCAACATGGCGCCTTATTATGCTTTCACCAATGTCCACGGTATACATCAGCGGTCCTAGCCTTTTTCCAATAGTTCCAGGCTGCCATTTCTCGGTACGGTAGTCCCGGGCCAAAACTTGTTGACCTATCTGGAAGGTTCTAGTTGGCCTTTCATTCATGCCTTGAAATTGCCGGCTCTCTACGTCCCTTCTGACGTTTGGCTTAATCAAATCCAGCCGGCATCTTAGTCTTCTATTGAAAAACATCATGGCGGGAGTTTGGTTTGTGACCGCATGTGTTGCATTCCTGTACGCCAACAAGAAGTTATCTACCTTATGTTGTAGATTTATGTCTTCATTACCCATGGCCTTTATGGCCTTCTTGAAGGTCTGGACAAACCTTTCAGCTAATCCATTGGTGGTGGGATGGTATGGGGCGGACGTGTAGTGCTTAACCCCATTGCTTTTTAAGAACTTCCTGAATTCTTCGGACACAAATTGCAGTCCGTTATCAGAACAGATCTGTTCCGGCAGCCCATTCCTGGCAAATATGGTCCTTAATACTGTGATGGTTTTTTCCGTGGTGGTGGAGGACATCTTTATTACCTCCGGCCAATTGGAGTGTGCATCCACCGCGATTAAGAACATTGAGTCCATAAATGGACCAGCAAAGTCGATATGTACCCTTTGCCATGGAGATGAGGGCCACTCCCATGGATGCAGAGGAGCTTGTGGTGGGGCGTTTTGGACCTTCTGGCATCCTAGACAGCTCTTGGTCATTTCTTCGATGTCTCCATCAATACCTGGCCACCACACAAACGCTCTGGCTAGGTTCTTCATTTTCACTCCACCCAGATGCCCCTCATGAAGCTCCTTTAGCACTTTATGCTGGAGTTTGGGTGGAATCACCACTCTAGATCCACACATCAAGGTTCCTCGGCACACTGACAGCTGTTCTCTTCTTTGCGAAAATGCTGGCAACATTGGTTCGCCATGTGCTGGCCATCCCTCCACCGTTAAATCGTAGACTCGTGAGAGAGTCGGGTCATTTCTTGTTTCCTTTTCGATCATAGAATTTGTTACTGGTAGACATTCCACTATGGTTGAGTGGAACATCTCCACTGGGTCCACTGTAGTCGCCTCTTCTACCACTGGCAACGGTAGGCGCGATAACCCATCAGCATTTCCATGCTGTTTGGACCTTTTGTATTCGATGTCATATTGGTGTGCCCCTAGTAACACGGACCACCTCTGTAGCCTTTGCGCTGTCATAGTGGAAACGGCCTTGTTAGGGTTGAATATGGATACCAACGGCTGGTGGTCTGTCAGCAATGTAAACTTCTTGCCCTGCAGGTAATGATTGAATTTCTTTACTCCCCACACAAGGCTGAGAGCCTCCCTATCTATCTGAGCATAATTGCGCTCAGCGGAGGTCAATGATCGGGATGCAAATGCGACTGGCCTTTCCGAGCCATTTGGCAACTTGTGTGAGAGTACTGCTCCAATACCATAAGGGGAAGCATCACAAGCTAGACGAAGAGGTAGCGTTGGATTGAAGTGAGCCAACACTTCCTCAGAGGTGATCAATGCCTTGCTTTTGCGAAAGGCCTTCTTACAGTCCTCGCTCCACTTCCATGGTACTTCTTTCCGCAACAGAGCATTCAGCGGGTGCAGCACCGTGGATAGATTTGGCAGAAACTTATGGTAATAGTTAATCAACCCCAGAAACGACCTCAACTGTGATACATTTTCCGGAGCGGGGGCCTTCACGACAGCTTCGATCTTTTCAGGTGACTTGTGCAGGCCCTCTTGGTCAATGACATGACCACAGTACGAGATCCGTTTCTGGAAGAACTCACATTTCTGGCGGTTAGCTCGAAGGCCATATTCCTTCAACCTGGTGAGCACCAGTTTCAAATTTGTGAGGTGTTCCTCCTCGTCCTCTCCCGTAATCAGGATATCGTCCAAGTAACACTGAGTGCTTGGAATACCCTGTAAGACCTGCTCCATGGCCCTCTGCCAAATTGCTGGAGCCGAAGCCACTCCAAAAACCAGTCTATTATATCGATACAAGCCTCTGTGCGTGTTGATTGTGAGATACTGGCGCGACTCTTCCTCGACTTCCATCCGTAAGTATGCTTGCGCCAGGTCTATCTTGGTGAAGTGTTTCCCGCCAGACAATGAAGCAAAGATATCCTCAATCCGCGGAAGCGGGTATTGTACCGTGTGAAGCACCGGATTAACTGTGATCTTGAAGTCTCCGCAGATGCGGACCTTTCCCGGTCCCCCTGGCTTGTTACTCGACGAAGGCTTCATGACGGGAACAATGGGCATGGCCCACTCACTCCAGTCCACCTTAGACAGTACCCCTGAACATTCAAGCTCTTCCAGTTCTGCCTCCACAGCAGGTCGTATCGCGTAAGGTACCGATCTGGCTTTGAAAAATTTTGGGCTTGCATGTTCTGCAATCTTGATTTTTGCCTTAATTCCTCTCGGTATTCCCAGTCCCTGCTGGAATACCTCTTTAGCCTCGTCCAATATTCTGGACAATCGTTCAGGTTTGACATCTTTCTTTCCGGAATCTACCGTCATTGTGTTTAGGGAGTGCCAGTCTATCTTTATTTTCCTGATCCACTCCCGCCCCAGAAGTGGTGGACCTCCCTCGGGTAGTACATATATGTCCATTCCTTGGTGTTCTTTGCCCTTGTGTCTCACCTTGACTTTTATCTTTCCGACGGGGTATACTTTATGCCCCGTGTATGTCTGCAATACTATCTCCGTATCCCGTAGGGGAATATGTTTGAATAACTTTTTGTAATCTTGCTTATTCATGACCGTCAACGCCGATCCGGTGTCCACTTCCATCTTCACTTGGACTTTTGCAATCTGTAGTGTGACCCAGATAGTTTGTCGGTCAGTTTCCTTACTCACATTGTGAATCCTCAGACTACCCAGTTCCTTGCTGTTGGAGTCTGAATCCGAATTCTGTTCATCTGAACTCTTCACAGTCACCTTATGTACCTTTCTGTACTTCTTCTGCGGTGACTTATTGTTGCTGGTCTTCTTTCCTGACCGGCATACTTTAGCTATGTGACCAAGCTTGCCACATTTTCTACATTCCTGGTTTTTAAACCAGCATTGGTTCTGGTCGTGTGTTGTCTTCCCTCAACGATAACATTTCGTTGTACCCGAAGTCATTTGATCCACGCTGAGTACCGCTGTCTTCAGCTGCATTTCCGCCGTGCCCCTCGCTGCGGCTTCGTGCGATGCTGCAATAAGGACAGCCTTATCAAGTGTAAGATCGTTCTCTTCGAGCAGTCGCTTTTGTGTTTCTTCCTTCGACATCCCACACACGAACTTGTCTCTCAGTGCCTCTGTCAGATTTTCCCCAAACTGACAGTATTTTGCTAGCCTACGCAGTTCAACCAAGTACTCCGCGTTGCTTTCCTCTTTTAGTTGCGTTCTCACATAAAATTTAGATCGTTCCGCTAACATCAGCGGTGTGGGGTTCAAATGATCCTTCAGGACAGCAACAATATTAGCGAAAGACTGATCCGCCGGTTTAGCTGGTGATAGAAGATGCTTCAATAGCCCGTATGTCTTCGCACCCATTGAGTTTAGTAAGGTTAGAGCTTTATCATAATTTGCTATCTTATTGACCTTACAATATATCTCAATGCGTTCTACATACGTGGCCCAATCTTCCACATCGGAATCGAAATCGTTGATGTTACCACGCTTAGGCATCTTCACAATCTTTCTGAGAACAACAACGAAATTTTTCTTTACTTTTTAACTTTTTTTTTTCAAAAATGGCGGTTTCCCGCGCTTATCTTCTTCCCCGCCTCCGAGGATGGCGGTTTCCCGCGCTTGTCTTCCTCTGGCGGGGGGTAAGCTTTGCCCTCGGGCAACGACCGCTGGCTTTCGGGTTTCGCAGCCTGCGCACCGGCTTCAGTTTATTCTGAAGCTCTCCCGCTCGCTCGGCTCTGTCTCTCCCTCAGCGGCTTTCAATCGCGCCTCCCCAGCCCTCTCGCAGTCTGGTTCTTTCCTCCCCCGGCTGCGGCTGAGTTCTCCGCGGTTTTATTTATTTATTTCTTCCCGCGCCTTACGATCCCGGTCGCAGCGCCTCGTGGCCTCGGTAGCTGCCCGGCCTTTTTCGCCGGTCGCGGTCGAGCTGTCTCCCGACGCTGTTGCATCTCCCAGCCCGCTTGTAGCCCGGTCTCTCTCACCGGCTGCGTTCCCGCTTGTAGCCCGGTCTCTCACACCAGCTGCGTTCCTGCTTGTACCGCGGCTTCCGTGCCCTACGCTGCCCCAGTCTCAGCGTCTCTGGCCCCGACTTCTGTCCGGCTCCTTTCCCCCGACCGTGGTCGAGTTCACCGCCCTTACCCTCCGTTTCTTTTTATTTCCCCCCTACTCACAGTCAACGTGGCCGACTTGCTTCTCGTGGCTGATCGGCTCACTCACCACCGTGACAGAAGGGACGATCACTGCCTGTTGCTGATGGAAGGCTTTGTGTCTGAATTCTTCCTTCTTCCTTGCTCTGCAGACTCGAGTCTTCTCTCAGCAGAACGCCGAGGGCGGATGCCTCTTCTCGACGCTCGTTAACTGCTTCGGATGTATCGCTGCCGCAGGGTAAGATCGAACTCGTCGCCACTGTAAAGTCTGTGTGTTGTATGGCGAATTAATACACAGACTACAAGAGTAACTTTAACAGGACTTTACTATTCGAAGGTCAGGGCGAATCTGCCCAATAAATCCTTACACAGCACTTATATACCGGTGTGGTCACCACCGGTATTACAGTATACAGTAGCCAAGATAAAGTAGTGCAACCCTTAAAATAATTCTCTTAAAGGTGGAACGTTACATACACTACACCGAGTAGGACTGGAACAAAGATTGTTCCACATAGCCCACGAAAAGGCAGGCATAGCTCGGACCCATGCGGGTACCCATGGCAACACCTTTGATTTGGAGGAAATGAGTGGAGTTAAAAGAGAAGTTGTTCAATGTGAGAACAAGTTCAGCCAGGCGGAGGAGGGTGGTGGTGGATGGGGACTGGTCGGGCCTCTGTTCAAGGAAGAAGCGGAGCACCCTCAGGCCATCCGGGTGGGGGATGGAGGTGTAGAGGGATTGTACGTCCATGGTGAAAAGGAAGCGGTTGGGGCCAGGAAACTGGGAACTGTTAAAGTGGCGGAGGGCGTCCGAAGAGTCGCGGATGTAGGTGGGAAGAGACTGGACAAGGGGAGAAAAGATAGAGTCAAGATAGGAAGAGATAAGTTCCGTGGGGCAAGAACAGGCTGAAACGATGGGTCTACCAGGGCAGTCCTGTTTGTGGATCTTGGGAAGGAGGTAGAAGCGGGCTGTGCGGGGTTGGGGAACTATGAGGGTGGTGGCAGCGGGGGGGAAGATCTCCAGAGGAGATGAGGTCAGTGACAGTCTTGGAAACGGTGGTTTGATGTTCGGTAGTGGGGTCATGGTCCAGGGGGAGGTAGGAGGAGGTGTCGGAGAGTTGGCGTTCAGCTTCCGCTAGGTAGAGGTCAGTGCGCCAAACAACAACAGCACCACCCTTGTAAGCGGGTTTAATGACAATGTCAGGGTTGGATCTAAGAGAATGGAGTGCTGCAAGTTCAGAGGGAGGTAGGTTGGAGTGAGTGAGGGGAGCAGAGAAATGGAGACGGCCGATGTCACGGCGGCAGTTAGCGATGAAAAGATCTAGAGAGGGTAAGAGGCCAGGGGGAGGGGTCCAGGTAGAACGGGAATTCTGCAAGCGGGAGAAAGGGTCAGTTGTGCGGGGGGAAGACTCCTGGCCAGAGAAGTGGGCACGGAGACGAAGGCGGCGGAAAAAGAGCTCAACATCGTGCCGAGCTCGAAATTCATTGAGGTGGGGGCGTAAGGGGATGAAGCTCAGGCCTTTGCTGAGGACTGATCGTTCAGGGTCAGAGAGTGGAAGGTCAGAGGGGATAGTGAAGACGCGGCAGGGGGTATGATTGGGAGAAGGGGGGTCAGAGGAAAGTGAAGGGGAAGAAGGTTCCGGAGGGGCGTTGGTGTCCAAGAGTTGATGAAGCTTGCGATCCTTGACATCGGAAAGGAAGAAGAAAAGTTTTTTGTTGAAGCGTCGGATGAGTCGAAGGATGAAATGGAACTGTGGACCCGGACAGCTTTGAGATAGAGTGCGTCGGTGCTGCTGAAGAGAGAGGTCGAGGTTGTTCATGTGGCGGCGCATGGCGTTGTGCGTGGATCTCAAGATGCGGCGAGAGCAGTAGTTCGAGGAACGATGAATATCTTGGAGATATTTGTAATCCTGGGTGGATCCGAAGCACTTTTGTTTCTTTTATTCTTTTGTCCGATCGCAGCCCTGCCTCCGATCTATCTTTTCTTTCCAGTTTTGAAGAAGGGTTCGACCCGAAACGTCAACTCAAATTTCTGTCCACGGATGTTGCCTGACCTGCTGAGTTTTTCCAGCATTTTCTGTTGTTATTTCGGATTTCCAACATCCGCAGTATTTTGCTATCGTACTGATTGAAGGTAATTGGCAAAAGAACTGTCTTGTTTTGCACACTTTGTACAAAAATAATAAATTGCAGGACAACGGAGTATTACAGTTTAAACTCTTTTATGAAGCATCAGGTCTGTGATCTCAATCATACAGCACAGTGGGGACAAGATGGAGTTAGGACCCCTTACAGATGCCTGCAGGCCAATGACAACTCAGCATGTGATCACGTGAATATAATAGGTATTCCTTACAGATGCCTGTGGGCCAATGATAATTCAATATGCAAATGTTACATCCCCTTTTAAAAGAAAAATGTTATGCATTAGTTTTAAACCTTTCTTCTACATAATGTTCTCGGTAGCATAAACATATAAGTAAACTCAGCATTTAACTAGAACTGAAAACATCTCGACGTTTCAATAACGATGTACAGTTTTTTTGGGGGCAGCGATCCGCCTACACCCTTTGACAGTTCACAAGTCAAGTATAACTCTAGGCTTGACCTCTCGTCCTGACCTTGTGTGGTATGGAACTGAGCATGCTCCTGAATCGGTCAACAAATCAGGTTCAGGTTTAGGTTCAGGTAAGTATGATGTGTTTTGTGTATTGCTCTGTTCATCACACTCTGTTGAACTGATCCTCTCATCGGAATGACGGTGTTGTTCCTTGGTAGCTGACCTGTCATAGTATCTCTTTTGGTGTTGCTGTCTCTGTACACGTTTTGCATGCACTTGCTTGCAGCTGATGACCTCTGGCTGCAGCTGCTGGTTGGCGCTTGGAAGGATTGAGCGAAGTCTGCGGCTCATCAACAGCTGTGCTGGTGACTTGAAGTTGTCAACCGGAGTGTTGCGGTACTCAAGGAGACTGATGTAGGGGTCTCTTTTGTCTGCTTTGGCTTTGTCCATGAGTGTTTTTGCAATCTGGACAGTTTTTTCAGCAAGGCCATTACTTTGAGGGTAATGTGGGCTTGATGTGACGTGTGAGATCCCATGCCTTGGCAAACGACTTGAACTCTTTTGATTTGTATTGGGGGCCATTGTCTGAGACTAAAGTCTCTACCATGCCATGCTTGGCAAAGGCTGCCTTTAGCTTGTGGGTCACAGTTGCAGATGTGGTGCTGTGAAGCTTGTCCAGTTCAAAAAATCTGCTGTAGTAATCAACAGTCACTATGTAGTCCTCGTTGTTCCATGTGAACAGATCCGTTGCCGCGACCTGCCAGGGCCTGTCTGGGATACGGTGAGGTATCATGGGCTCTTTGACATTTGATGGGCAGCGTTCTAGACAAATGGAACATTTTCCGACGATTCTGTTGATTTGTGACAGTTCGTCTCTGTGGTTCCAGAATTCAGATATGCTCTGAGGGCATTTCCTCCTTTCCTCAGGCCATCCTTCATGTATGACTTTGCTCAGCAGAGTGAGTTGTGCATCTTTCTCTGTTCCTGCATGGATCTCCTTCAGTTTTGAGTCACTCACAGGTAAGCTGTTGTACACCATGTGCACCTGCACATCCATGCCTTCACTGAGGCTGCTGTCCTGGTAGCTAAGAGACTTTCTGGATAGCGTATCTGCGACAGGAATGTCTTTGCCTGGACGGTGAATGATTGTGAAGTCGTACTTCTGTAGCTGAAGGATCACTCTCTGTAGCCTTGGTGGGGCTGCGGCTAGTGGTTTCTTCATGATTGACTCGAGGGGCTTGTGGTCGGATTCCACAATGACTTGTCGGCCATAGACGTACTGGTGGAAATGCTTGCATCCAAACAGAATTGCATATAGCTCTTTCTCAATTTGAGCATAGTTGATTTCACTGTCTGTGAGAGATCTGGAAGCATAGCCGATGGGCTTTCCTTCTTGCAGTAATACTGCGCCTAGTCCGTACTTTGACGTGTCCACTTGTAGTCTGAGCTCTTTGTTGGGGTCGAAGTAGGCAAGAACTGGTCCTGGTTCTCTGGTGATTAGGTCTTTCATTTTCTGAAATGCTGTGTCATGTTGTTTGTCCCACAGGAACTCATTGGATTGTTTGAGCAACTGACGCATGGGTGCGTTGATTTCGGAGAGGCTCGGGGCAAACTTGGCTAAGTAGTTAACCATGCCTAGTACTGTCTC
Organism: Somniosus microcephalus; assembly: GCF_052327205.1. Lineage (NCBI taxonomy): Eukaryota > Metazoa > Chordata > Chondrichthyes > Squaliformes > Somniosidae > Somniosus > Somniosus microcephalus. The sequence continues at coordinate 5,558,615 of NC_140996.1, read as the reverse complement.
TAGCTCTGCGCGGTTCTTCGGCGGCTCCATCTTCTTGATGGCGGAGATTTTCTCTGGATCCGGCTTAATGCCATCAGTTGAGAGGCGATGCCCGAAATAACTGATCTCGGTGGATCCGATTATGCTTTTCTTGGGGTTGAGCCGGATACCTTTCTCCCGTGATCTTTGTAGCATCGCACGGAGGTTCCTGTCATGTTCCTCTCTATTCCTGCCATAGATGAGGATATCGTCTATGATTGCGACTTCATAGGTTTCGTCGATCTTCTGCTGGAATTCATCCTGAGCTGAGATAAGACCAAATGGTAAACGCAGAAATCGGTAGCGTCCAAATGGTGTGTTGAACGTTGTTAGCTTAGATGACTCTTCCGTGAGCTTGATAGTCCAGTATCCTGATCGTGCGTCCATTACACTGAAGTAACGTGCTCCCACTAGCTTGGGTGTGATGTCATCTAGCGTTTGTAGAGGGTAGTGAGGGCATTTGATAGCCTTGTTCAAATCTCTGGGGTCGAGACAGACTCTGAGCTTGCCTGTACGTGGTTTCTCAACCGCTACTAACGCGTTTACCCACTCATCGGTTCTGTTTCCCGGACGATGATTCCTGTATTCTCCATGCTCTGCAGCTCCTCCTTCAGGCGACTATGTAGAGCAAGGGGTATCCTTCTCTGTGGGCAAACCACAGGGGTTGCTGCTGGGTCAAGGTGAATAGTGCATTCACCTGGGAATAGTCCGATTCCTTTGAAAACGTCAGCAAACCCCTCCATGACTGTCTGCTTCTCAACTGGTGCTGTCAACGATAGCACTAGCTTGACGAGGTTCATGTCTAAACATGCCTTTAGATCTAGCACTGGAGGTGCACGAGTGTCAACAATGTAAAACTCCAACATCATGTCGCTTTCTTTGTACTTGCATTTCATCACGCATGTGCCTTTTACAATGAGCTGCTCGCCCCCATAGCTGGTCAGTCTGCGTGAGGTGGGCTGTAGCTCACACTCATCCTTCAAGCTGTGATACTCACTCAGAGGAATTACATTAACTTGAGCTCCAGTGTCTAGTTTAAACTTAAGCTCTGTGCCCTGTTTTCCTATCTCAATATCGGCAAAGGCTTGCTCAGCCTCTGAAATCTGTTTTTTCTGTGACACAGAATCAATAAACAGTTCCTCTGCATTTGGCTCTCTATCTGGCATTTGGCTTTCACTCACTGTGTGTATTGCTCTTCCGAAAACAGTCTTGCAAACTTTAGCAAAGTGGTTCCGTTTACCACATTTAGCACATTGCCTTCCTTTGGCAGGGCAGTATTCCTTTTCTCCATGCCAGTTGTTTCCACAATATCCACAGTTTTTGAAGCATTTTATGTCTGTCGCCCATTTTTAGAACTCTCTCTGTTCTTTCTGTTTTGAAACACGCTCTCTGGGCGGTGTTCTTTGGTGTGTGTCTATTAACTGCGTGCACTGTCTGTTCACTCGAGCTGCTCGTGGCGCCGGTTATGGTTTTCAACTGTGCTTGGGCTATCTCGTGCGATCTAGCTACATCCATAGCTTTGTCCAGCGTTAGCCCGGACCCAACATTCAAAAGTTTCTCTCTCACTTTAGCTGAATGTATTCCAAACACGATGCGGTCTCTGACCATCTCATCTTTATCTGCATACTCAGTCTTTTACCAGCAGTTTTAACTCAGTCACGAACTGTTCAAATGACTCACTAGCTCCTTGTACTTTCTCCTGAAACTTGTACCTAGCGAATATCGTATTTGCCTTGGGCATCACATATGCTTCAAAACGGTCAGAATAACTTTTCAGTACCTTTGCTTCATCCGCGGTGAGAGACCATGTGTTAAAAATGTCTCTCCCTTTGTCTCCGATCCACACGAGTAGGTAGCTGCATCTTTCTTCCTCCCCTTTGCTTTTCAACGGACCCGAAAACATTAACTCCACATGTTGCTTGAACTTGCTCCATTCTCTATGTAAGTTCAAAGATTCCCAATTCATTCGAGGTAAGGGAGCTCCAATGATGTCCATTTCAAATCCCTGTTCTGACACCATGTCTTGTTTTGCACACTTTGTACAAAAATAATAAATTGCAGGACAACGGAGTATTACAGTTTAAACTCTTTTATGAAGCATCAGGTCTGTTCTCAATCATACAGCACAGTGGGGACAAGATGGAGTTAGGACCCCTTACAGATGCCTGCAGGCCAATGACAACTCAGCATGTGATCACATGTGAATATAATAGGTATTCCTTACAGATGCCTGCGGGCCAATGATAATTCAATATGCAAATGTTACAAGAACCAGAGGGGAGTTGAGGAGAATTTTTTTACACAGCGAGTTGTGATCTGGAATGTGCTGCCTGAAAGGGCGGTGGAAGCAGATTCAATTGTAACTTTCAAAAGGGAATTGGATAAATACTTGAAAAGGAAAACTTTGCAGGGCTGTGGGGAAAGAGCAGGGGGGGAGTGGGACTAATTGGAGAGCTCTTTCAAAGAGCCGGCACAGGCACGATGGGCCGAATGGCCTCCTGTACTGTAAGATTCTATGAACTTGTCCTTACTTAATAATACAAAGCAATGAAGACGCTTTGCTTCCCAACATCAGTGGGTCGTCTTGGTTGACTTAAGAGAACAAACTTTAACTGTTCTCCATTCTAACATCTTGAGTCTGGCAAAAGCTTGCCCTCGAGCCTTTCTGTTTAAAAATCTGACTGCCTCTCAACATGGGATATTCTGTCTCTTTGTTAATTCTGACCCCGGAATATCATCAGTCTATCCTGGCAACGATCATTGATGAGCTCAAAGAGATAGAATAATCTCACCTGGAAGCTTGTCCGCAATCACTGAAATATCCAAACTAACTTTCATTGTCTGAAGCACGCTGCTTCAGAAACTCCATCGGAATCCTAATCCAGCCGATGTGTCCTGTGAATTTAACCATTTGAGAACACAGTTTAACTCAATAGTAGGGTTTACAATTGGTCTTTGTGTTGCCTTTATCTTGCTGCACTCTCACTTTCCAGGAAATCCCAGAGCAATGAAGTACTTTTGAAGCGTAGTCACTGTTATAATGTAGGGAAACGCGGCAGCCGATTTGTGCACAGCAAGCTCCCACAAACAGCAATGTTGGTCCCAGGACACCGGGGAGAGCTCCCTTGTTCTTCTTCCAATATTGCCGAGTGCCAAATAATTTAGATCCTCGCTAATTACCGCCATTCTTTTCTGTTGTTGTGTAGGTTCACGGCAGAGTTTGACCTTAGGACCTATGACTCCGACGGGGTTATAGTCTACGCCGAAACCAGTGAGAACGCAGCCTGGTTCATGTTTGCTGTCCGAGACGGAAAGCTCGAAGTTCAGTTCAAGAACAAGCGCATCCCCAAGGTGACCACCAGTGGGGGGCCATTGATTAACGATGGGATCTGGCACACGGTAAGTTATCAAATAATCTTATAGTACAGAAGGAGGCCATTCGGCCCCTCGAGCCTGTGCCGGCTCTTTGAAAGAGCTCTCCAATTAGTCCCACTCCCCCTGCTCTTTCCCCATAGACCTGCAATTTTTTCCTTTTCAAGTATTTACCCAATTTCCTTTTGAAAGTTACTATTGAATCTGCTTCCACCGCCCTTTCAGACCCTGACTGCTCTCTCGGGTGGCTCCAAAAGATCCCACGGCACTATTCCGAGGAAGAGCAGGGGAGTTCTCCCTGGTGTCCTGGCCAATATTTATCCCTCAACCAACATCACTTAAATTACCAGATAATCAGTTTTTTTTAATCTCATTGCTGTTTGTGGGATTTTGCTGTGCACAATTTGGCTGCTGCTTTACAACAGTGACTGCATTTCAAAAAGTACTTAATCGGCTGTAAAGGGCTTTGTGACGTCCTGAAGTCATGAAAGGCGCATTTATAAATGCTAATATTTTTTTCATATTATTGTTCTGGGCTATTGTTAAATACAGATTGTTCCATATGTGTTTGGAGATTTTGGAGTGGGTGAAGGTTCTGTTATCTGTTTCTTACACGGGTCTTCCCACTAACTGAACGCCCTGTGCGTTCACAGGAGTGAGGTGCATGTTAACAGCAACACACAATTCTTCTCTCCTCCTGTGAGTTCTGGGTAACTGATCGCATGTCTGGTCGTGTCTAGAGCTGAACCTCACAGAATGTCGTCTCTTTCAGATCTCTGTGGAAGAGACACAGAGCAGTGTGGTGGTGAAGATTGCGCAGGAGGCCGTGATCAAAATCAACAGTCCTGGGCGCTTGTTCTCCTCGGATAACGGGACAACAGAGATAAAGATATCGATCGCGGGCTTACCCAGACAAGTGGATCGTATCCTTCCAGCTGTAATCAAAGTTTATTGAAACATTTCACACCAGTTTGGTAAACGGTTTTTAAGCGGGGCTATTGGTGAAGAGCAAAACAAAGGTTAAATTACAGGGCGGGAAAGGGGATTGTGAAGAAACTTGGAAGATGTTGCTTCATCGGTTTGTCTTCCCGCTAATCGGTCCTTTGTGAAACCTCCCCTTTCACTCATTCGAACTTGATCATTCTCTTCCAAAAACCAGCTCGCTATAAAATTCAAACAGGGTTAAACCTTGCGAATTTCTGGTTCAGCAGACCAGGCACCAGAGCCGAGTATCGGGAGGTCCCTGCACCCAGTTCACTGACGTACAGTTCCCGTCCCCTCGGGTGTAACAGTAGCACGGGCTGATCTTTCAACCCGAATTCCCCCCGGGGTAAACTTTTGCCTTGCACATCGACAGCTCGTGCGTGCGCCTCCTTCCGATTTCCACGCCCAGATTCGCAATATGTGCTTCTGTTGTGGGCAGCCCTGTACCAGGAGCACTAAAATTAACCCCATCGTGTCATAGAATCTACAGCACAGAAACAGGCCAGTGTTTATGTTTCACACAAGCCTCCTCCCACCTTACTTCATCTCGCCACTCTGAGTAAAGAAGTTTCTCCTGAATTCCCTATTGGATTTATTATTGACTATCTTATATTGACGGCCCCTAGTTCTGGTCTCCCCCACAAGTGGAAACATCTTCTCTACGTCTACCCTATCGAACCCCCTTCATAATTTTAAAGACCTCTATCGGGTCGCCCCCCCTCAGCCTTCTCTTTTCTAGAGAAAAGAGCCCCAGCCTGTTCAATCTTTCCTGATAGTTATACCCTCTCCGCTCTGGTATCATCCTTGGAAATCTATTTTGCACCTTCTCTAGTGCCTCTTTTTTTAAATGTGGAGACCAGGACTGAGCACAGTGCTCCAAGTGTGGTCTAACCGAGGTATACGGAGACCAGGACTGTGCACAGTGCTCCAAGTGTGGTCTAACCAAGGTATATGGAGACCAGGACTGTGCACAGTGCTCCAAGTGTGGTCTAACCAAGGTATACGGAGACCAGAACTGTGCACAGTGCTCCAAGTGTGGTCTAACCAAGGTATATGGAGACCAGGACTGTGCACAGTGCTCCAAGTGTGGTCTAACCAAGGTATACGGAGACCAGAACTGTGCACAGTGCTCCAAGTGTGGTCTAACCAAGGTATATGGAGACCAGAACTGTGCACAGTGCTCCAAGTGTGGTCTAACCAAGGTATACGGAGACCAGGACTGTGCACAGTGCTCCAAGTGTGGTCTAACCGAGGTATACGGAGACCAGGACTGTGCACAGTGCTCCAAGTGTGGTCTAACCAAGGTATATGGAGACCAGGACTGTGCACAGTGCTCCAAGTGCGGTGTAACTAGAAATGAATGCCACTACTTTATTCAAAATAATTCCCTGAACACTGACCCTGCTCAGTGTGGGGGAGAGATGGTCAGATTCCAATTAACCGACTAATTATTCTGTCATACAGGCAGTTAAGAGAGATTTCAAAATAAAAGTCTGGCCATACGAATTTCGTGAGCCACAGTTTCACACAAACTGTGAATGATGCAAGAGGTACAGGAACCAACACGTTCCGCCTTTGCAAACGGTAGCATGAGAACTGTTTAATATTTTTCTTCATGTTTTTCCTATCAAAGACTTTGAAGACTCGAGGGTTTGTTTTGCAAGGCAGCTCCAGCAGAGATTGGAGATATGGCGACAGTACTGTAGTCACGATTCTCCAATCTACACTCCCACTGCTCATTGTCTTGGGGATTTGCCCCTTTAACATAGTGATTGGTGCTCCCATTGACTTTACCAACACAATAGTTTCCCTGTGGCTCAGTCAGTATCACTCGTTATTGAGTCAGAAGGTCATGGGTTCAAGCCTCCACTCTGGGACTAAGGCACATAATCTGAGCCTGACACTCCAGCGCAGTACTGAGGGAGAGCTGCACTGTCGGAGGTGCCGTCTTTCAGATGTCTGCCTGTTGAGGTGAATGTAAAAGAGCGAGAGTTCTGGTGTCTCGGCCAATATTCCTCCCTCAACCAACATTCATCTCATCACTGGTTCTGGGATCTTGCAAACAAGTAATTTGTGTGAAGGGTTCTAACAGATTTCCCACAGACCTGATAAATGTAAATCTGTCTTTAATGTAATTTGGCCGGTTGAGGGTGCATTTATAAAATATATTTGGGATATCTAGTGGCACAAAACAGGTAATGGCTGATTTAATAGCAAAATACTGCGGATGCTGGAAATCTGAAATAACAACAGAAAATGCTGGAAATATTCAGCAGGCCAGGCAACATCCGTGATGTATTTCCAGCATTTTCTGTTTTTAATGGCTGATTTACTTTGGCAGTTTTAATGAATCAAGTTTATCTGAATTTATTCCACTGAATTGCACTAGTCTCAGTTTTTAAATGCTCAGTTCAGCCCTTTAAGAAATCTGTCATTTTCCTGGATACGGCTACCTAGAGGTTCTGAAATAACAACAGAAAATGATGGAAATACTCAACAGGTCAGGCAGCATCTGTGGAGAGAGAAACAGAGTTTCAGTCTGACGAAGGGTCATCGACCTGAAATGTTAACTCTGTTTCTCTCTCCACAGAGGCTGCCTGACCTGCTGAGTATTTCCAGCAATTTCTGTTTTTATTTCAGATTTCCAGCATCAGCAGTATTTTGCTTTTGTATTAGTGGTTCTGGTATTGGATAAGAAACTCCGAGGTTATGAGTCCAAGTCCCATTCCCAACATGGCAAGTTGTGGAATTCAATTCAGTAAATTTGATAATTTCTGGGCTTGCACCAGAGCAGTGACCATGAAGCTGCCGGACTGTTGTAGAAACCCAACCAGGTCACCAGTGTCCTTCAGGGAAGGAAACCTGCCGTCCGTACCCGGTCTGGTCTACACCTGACTCCAGTCCCACGCTCTGCGTTTGGCTCAATGCATTCAGGCAACTAGTGATGGGCGGTAGGGATTGCCTTGCCAGTGTCGCCCACATCCCAAGAACAAATAAAAGTTGTGAAATGTTTTGAGATGCTGATTGATCTCAAAATAAAGACAAGGGCACCCGAACAGTGCACCCGCTCGGCCAAAGGGTCTTCTTGATTGAAACCTCCTGGGGCAGGCCTTTGAACAAGAACCTCAGCATCTGTGTGAATTAATCTCGGGATAAAATCCAGTGACTTGCCTGTCCCCAGATGGGGGTCAGGGCAGGACGGGGAGGGGCTTGTTGGGAAATATTGGAACTGTTACTGATCTTGCGCAAGAAAATAAAATGCTTCAAAGTATTTGATCGGGATCAGCAGTAAGACAGTCAGGTCTGATGGGTTCAAAGCATTTTAAGGAATGCTTGTGGATGTGTGATTTGCTTAGGCTAAGATAAGATCAAATTGGGCTCAACACTGAACCTTAATCAGATCACATCCCGAACTGCACCCATTGTGTAAGAGAGCACACATCTTTCTCTCTTTTTTAACTTCAGTAAATACTGAAGCTCTGCACTAAAACTCTCTCTCTAGATGAATCCTCGGTTGGATGGGTGCATGCGCAGGTGGAGCTGGATGAATCAAGGATCTGCTGGAATTGAGGACGTCATTCAGAATATAAAAACCAAGCAGTGTTATCAGAACGTGGAGAAAGGTTCCTACTTCCCTGGCAGGGGATATGCGATGTTGCCGTTAAATTACAGTAAGAGACATGACTAACCCGCTGTGGGGGAGTTTTTAGCGAGTCTCACTTGATGGGAGCACGGATTAGAGAGTTGAGCCAGAGTTCGGTGCCCCTGAATTTGGAAGCAATTCGTTGGCTGTAAAGCACTTTGGCTCGTCCTGAGGACGTGAAAGGCGCTATAGAAATGCAGGTTCTTCCTGTTATCTTTTAAACATTTGATTGACCCGAAGGTCAGGAGCTCGGCCAGTCGCGTTCCCAATTCTCCAATCTGTGCTTCCGATGACCAGAGACTCTGAAAATTTAACACAATGTAAAAATCTAAATGCAAATGTCTATTTACAATGTTTAACATCCCTACAAGCAAGTCCTCGCTACAGTGGTGCAGTGAAGGCCCATCATCACCTTCTCAGGGAAACTAGGGATGGGCAATAAATGCCAGACTTGCTAGCGACGCCCACATCTCAAGAACAAAGATCTTTGTTAATAGACCGAATGTCAGGCTCGTTATTCAGTAAAATAACAACAGAAAATGCTGGAAAAACTCAGCAGGTCAGGCAACATCCATGGAGAGAAATTTGAGTTGACGTTTCGGGTTGGACCCTTCTTCAAAACTGGAAAGAAAAGAAACTAGATCGGAGGCAGGGCTGCGATCGGACAAAAGAAGTGAAAGAGACAAAAGAAGTAAGAGATTAGAAGCTAGACGAGATGGTAATAGGCTGAGATTGGGTGTAAAGTGTACTGGCAGGGCAAGGGATAGCTGCCAGGTGTGAGAGAGAAACAAAAGGAAAGGGGTGGGGGGGAAAGGAGTGGAACAATTACAAGAGAAAATGAAATGGGGGCTGAGGTTATGATCTGAAATTGTTGAACTCGATATTGAGTCCGGAAGGCTGCAGACTGCCTAATCGGAAGATGAGGTGCTGTTCCTCGAGTTTACGTTGAGCTTCCGTGGAACAATACAAGAGGCCAAGGACGGTGAGGTCCGAGTGGGAATGGAGCGGTGAATTAAAGTGACAGGCGACCGGAAGCTCGGGGTCACCCTTACGGACTGAACGGAGGTGTTCCGCAAAGCGGTCACCCAATCTGTGTTTGATCTCCCCAATGTAGAGGAGACCGCATCGTGAGCAGCGAATACAGTATACTAGATTGCGAGAAGTACAAGTAAATCGCTGTTTCACCTGGAAGGGGTGTTTGGGGCCCTGGACAGTGGGAAGGGGGGAGGTATAGGGGCAGGTGTTACATCTCCTCCGCTTGCACGGGAAGGTGCCAGGCGAAGGGGAAGGGCTGTTTGGGGTGATAGAGGAGTGGACTAGGGTGTCTCGGAGGGAGCGGTCCCTGCGGAATGCTGAAAGGGGAGGGGAGGGGAAGATACGTTTGGTGGTGGGATCACTTTGGAGGTAGCGGAAATGCCGGAGGATGATCCGTTGAATGTGGAGGCTGGTGGGGTGAAAGGTGAGGACAAGGGGAACCCTATCGTGGTTCCGGGAGGGAGGGGCAGGGGTGAGGGCAGAAGTGCGGGAGATAGAACTGACACGGCCGAGGGCAGTGTCAACCACGGTAGAGGGGAATCCTCGGTTGCGGAAAAAGGAAGACATGTCTGAAGCACTGGTGTGGAAGGTGGCATCGTCGGAGCAGATACGGCGGAGACGGAGAAACTGGGAGAATGGAATAGAGTCCTTACAGGAAGCGGGGTGGGAGGAAGTGTAGTCCAGGTAGCTGTGGGAGTCAGTGGGCTTGTAGTGAATATTGGTCGATAACCTATCCCCAGAGATGGAGACGGAGAAGTCGAGGAAGGGAAGAGTCAGAGATGGACCATGTGAAGGTGAGGGAAGGGTGGAAATTGGAGGCAAAGTGAATGAAATTGTCAAGTTCGGGGCGAGAGCAGGAAACGGCACCGATACAGTCATCAATGTATCGGAAAAAGAGGTGAGGGAGGGGACCCGAGTAGGACTGGAACAAAGATCGTTCCACATAGCCCACGAAAAGGCAGGCATAGCTAGGACCCATGCGGGTACCCATGGCAACACGGATGTTGCCTGACCTGCTGAGTTTTTCCAGCATTTTCTGTTATTTCGGATTTCCAACATCTGCAGTATTTTGCTATCATCATAGTTATTCAGGAGATCCTGAAGGTATTTTGATGGAGTAAATAAGGAGAAACTGTTTCCAGTGGCAGGAGGGTCGGTAACCAGAGGACACAGAGTGAAGATAATCGGCAAAAGAACCAGAGGGGAGATGAGGAGAATTTTTTTACGCAGCGAGTTGTTGTGATCTGGAATGCGCTGCCTGAAAGGGCGGTGGAAGCAGATTCAATAGTAACTTTCAAAAGGGAATTGGAGGTCGTAAAGGCATGATATCAAAGCAAGTTCTTTCTTTCTAAAATGGTGTCTCTCTGTTCCCCACTCTTTCAGGTATGATAGAAAACGGTGCTGGAGGTTGGAAGGTTAAGTTGAATCTCAGCGTGCGTCCATCAAAAGACACGGGTGTGTTATTTGCGTTAGTCAAAGGAGAAAAGGTCCCTTTGTCACTCGCCTTGATTGACGCCCACTCAACAACTACAGTGGAAAAGCAGGTAATTTATCTTAGTCAATAATTCTTAGGGGTACGGTGGTGTAGTCATTATATTACTGGACTAATAATCCAGAGAACAAGTTCAAATCCCACTGTGGCAGCTTTAGAATATTAATTCAGGTTATAAAAATCTGGAAATAAAAAGCTGGTCTCAGTAAAAGTGACCGTGAAGCTGTCAGATTGTCGTAAAAACCCAACGGGTTCACCGACGTCCTTTAGGGAAGGAAGCCTGCCGTCCTCACCCGGTCTGGGCCTATAGGTGACTCCAGTCCCACACTCACGTGGTTGATTCTTAACTGTCCTCTGAAATGGCCGAGCGAGACACTCAGTTGTATCTAACCTGCTACCAGCGGTTCAAGAAGAAGGCTCGCCACCACCTTCCCAGAGCAACTAGTGAATGGGCAATAAACGCCGGCCGTGCCAACGACACCAACATCCTGAGAATGAATAAAGAAAAAAAAGTTCCCTACAATAGATTGGTAGGACACCCCAACAGGTAGTACAGTTACCTCTGAATCAGAAGGTCATAGGTTCAAGCCCCACCTCAGAGACTTGAGCCCACAATCGAGGTTGACACTCCAGTGAGGTACTGAGGGAGCTGCACTGTCTTTCGGTTGAGACATTAAACTGAGACCTGTTCCGATAGAAAGTTGAAAATGCTGACTGGGGCTAAGTGCTCCTTCTGCACTTGGGTGTGGGCTTTGTTCTGGGCCTAAAGTACACAGAAAGATCCCAGGCAGATCAATTGCCACTGGAAGAAGAGCCAGAAAGCACTCCTCCTTCAGGCTGGTGAGGACCATGGTCTACGCCTCCTTCAGGCAGTGAGGACCATGGTCTACGCCTCCTTCAGGCTGGTGAGGACAATGGTCTACGCCTCCTTCAGGCAGTGAGGACCATGGTCTACGCCTCCTTCAGGCAGTGAGGACCATGGTCTACGCCTCCTTCAGGCAGTGAGGACCATGGTCTACGCCTCCTTCAGGCAGTGAGGACCATGGTCTACGCCTCCTTCAGGCAGTGAGGACCATGGTCTACGCCTCCTTCAGGCAGTGAGGACCATGGTCTACGCCTCCTTCAGGCAGCGAGGACCATGGTCTACGCCTCCTTCAGGCAGCGAGGACCATGGTCTACGCCTCCTTCAGGCTGGTGAGGACCATGGTCTACGCCTCCTTCAGGCAGTGAGGACCATGGTCTACGCCTCCTTCAGGCAGTGAGGACCATGGTCTACGCCTCCTTCAGGCAGTGAGGACCATGGTCTACGCCTCTTTCAGGCTGATGAGGACCATGGTCTACGCCTCCTTCAGGCTGGTGAGGACCATGGTCTACGCCTCCTTCAGGCAGTGAGGACCATGGTCTACGCCTCCTTCAGGCAGTGAGGACCATGGTCTACGCCTCCTTCAGGCTGATGAGGACCATGGTCTACGCCTCCTTCAGGCTGGTGAGGACCATGGTCTACGCCTCCTTCAGGCTGGTGAGGACCATGCTCTACGCCTCCTCCAGGCTGGTGAGGACCATGGTCTACGCCTCCTTCAGGCTGATGAGGACCATGGTCTACGCCTCCTTCAGGCTGGTGAGGACCATGGTCTACGCCTCCTTCAGGCAGTGAGGACCATGGTCTACGCCTCCTTCAGGCAGTGAGGACCATGGTCTACGCCTCCTTCAGGCAGTGAGGACCATGGTCTACGCCTCCTTCAGGCTGGTGAGGACCATGGTCTACGCCTCCTTCAGGCAGTGAGGACCATGGTCTACGCCTCCTTCAGGCTGGTGAGGACCATGGTCTATGCCTCCTTCAGGCTGGTGAGGACCATGGTCTACGCCTCCTTCAGGCAGTGAGGACCATGGTCTACGCCTCCTTCAGGCAGTGAGGACCATGGTCTACACCTCCTTCAGGCTGGTGAGGACCATGGTCTACGCCTCCTTCAGGCTGGTGAGGACCATGGTCTACACCTCCTTCAGGCTGGTGAGGACCATGGTCTACGCCTCCTTCAGGCAGTGAGGACCATGGTCTACGCCTCCTTCAGGCAGTGAGGACCATGGTCTACGCCTCCTTCAGGCTGATGAGGACCATGGTCTACGCCTCCTTCAGGCAGTGAGGACCATGGTCTACGCCTCCTTCAGGCAGTGAGGACCATGGTCTACGCCTCCTTCAGGCTGATGAGGACCATGGTCTACGCCTCCTTCAGGCTGGTGAGGACCATGGTCTACGCCTCCTTCAGGCAGTGAGGACCATGGTCTATGCCTCCTTCAGGCAGTGAGGACCATGGTCTACACCTCCTTCAGGCTGGTGAGGACCATGGTCTACGCCTCCTTCAGGCAGTGAGGACCATGGTCTACGCCTCCTTCAGGCAGTGAGGACCATGGTCTACGCCTCCTTCAGGCTGGTGAGGACCATGGTCTACGCCTCTTTCAGGCTGGTGAGGACCATGGTCTACGCCTCCTTCAGGCAGTGAGGACCATGGTCTACGCCTCCTTCAGGCAGTGAGGACCATGGTCTACGCCTCCTTCAGGCTGGTGAGGACCATGGTCTACGCCTCTTTCAGGCTGGTGAGGACCATGGTCTACGCCTCCTTCAAGCAGTGAAGATTCTACTTCAAGAAGACCTGCGGCCAGTCTCCACCAGCACAGACTGCCAGTGGTAATCAGTGTGAGTTCTGAGCTCCCAGTGGAGTGAGGGCCTCTGTTGCACCTGGCCAGTCCGAGGCCCCGCCTGATCACTCGAGCGAGCCCGTTCCCACAGATTTGGGATGGGGCCACGGAAATCCCAAGCTGAATTGGTTGGGGGTGGGGTGCTGGCATTCTGCTTTGCCGCACATTCTCCTCTCTGCAAGGGTTCATTGAAGTTCTAGACCTAGGTCTTTTCTGCACATTATAGGTGTGAAAGGTTTCTAGTCCCTTGACCATTTGCTCCCCATGTCCCAGTGTGTCGGTTACAAAATTCTCAGCCTTGATTTGAAACCTCTTTATGGTCTCGCCCCTTTCTACCCTTTGTGATCTCCTCACATCTCACTCCCTCCCCCGCTCTAACACCTTCTCCCCACCCCTCTCTATCTCCCCACCTTTAACACGGGGCTCCTCCTCACTCTCCAACCTCTGCTCACTGCTTCCAAATCATGGGTGGCAGTCCCCAAGATTGCCCTGTGTGGTAAACCACGTTCACTATCGTATCACTGTTAGTAGTTAGCACTGTTCACCACTGTTCGTTATAACTGTATCACTGACCACTATTGTATCACGGTACGAGGTCGCCTCTTGCCACACTGCTATACCTGGGATGACCACTGCCGACTCCGCCTTGGCTCCACCCACCAGGCCAGGTATAAAGGTGAGCGACTGGCTGGTATTCCTCCTGCTTGGATCGGATCACCCACGAGAGTGGGCTCTGTTATTTAGTCAATAAAAACCTTTAGTCACCTTCGTAACTCTTCGCCTTTTATTGGAGGAATTGATAGGTATATCAATTTTATTGACTAAATTTAATGATGTCCGACAACGAGTCACAACCGGCGGAGGAGCCACCAGCGCAGCTCCCAGGAGCACAGCCACACCAGCCAGCTTGGCTGCGAGCCCTCAGACCGCCGTACCTGGACCTGAACCCACGAGCAGCAAACTCAGCCGCAGACTTTAAACACTGGCTGGTCTGCTTCGAATCATACCTGAGAGAATCCAGCGTCCCTCAGGCATCCAAACTAAGTGTCCTGCAGGCACAACTGAGCCCGAGAGTATACACTCTCATCGAGGACATGACTACCTACGAGACCGCCATCAACCTGCTGAAACAGAAGTACCGGACCCCGGTAAACTACATGTACGCTAGGCACCTCCTAAGATCACGGCCGCAACAGCTAGGAGAATCAGTAGCCGAATTCTCACAGGCACTATATGCACTCGCCAGGAACTGTGACTTTAAATCGGTGTCGGCAGCCGAAAATACTGAAGATAATATCCGCGACGCATTCCTGAAAGGCCTACGGTCCGAGTACTCACGGCAAAGACTGCTGGAAGCTAAAGACCTCAGCATGGAAAAAGCTGAAGCCCTCGCTATCTCCCTGGAAGTGGCCCACCAAGATCAGGAAGCATTCACCAGGTACTGCTCGCGACCCTGGGACTCGGGCCCGACCCCTACCACAGCACCCTTCCCAGCGCCGCCCCCGGGACCTACCTCTGCGTCGGCGTCCCGGACCCGACCGGCCCCGCCACCCCCGGCACCGGCCCCGACATCGGGCATCCGCGATCGGGCCGCCGGCTGTTTTTTTTGTGGCCAGGAGAAGCACCCGAGGTCGCGCTGCCCAGCCAAGAACTCCATATGCAAAACCTGCCTGAAGAAAGGCCACTTCTCCAAGGCCTGCAGGAGCGGATCCTCAGAGGCCAGCAGTGCCGCATGCGAACTATGGGGGCGGCCATCTTCGTTTAGGGCAACTGAGGCCAGCATCCCCACACATGAGTCATGGGGGCGGCCATCTTTGATTAAGGCAACCGACCCCAATAGTGCCTCGTGAGCTACGGGGGCAGCCATCTTCTCCGTCATTTTGCCCTACCTCGTGGGAGACGCCATTTTACTCACCACGCCCGACCGCCTCGCCCGCAGATGACAACGACTCGCTCAGCTACACACTAGCTTCCGTCACCCTGGACCAAGCCCGCCCGCACCATCTGTCCAAGTCAATGATGGACATCAAAGTGAACGGCCACGCCACGACCTGCCTGTTCGACAGCGGAAGCACGGAGAGCTTCATCCACCCAGACACGGTGAGCCACTACTCCCTCTCTGTCCTACCAACGCGCAGCCGAATCTCGATGGCATCGAGGTCCCACGCCACGGACATCAGCGGCTACTGTGTCGTGACCCTGTCGGTTAAGGGCACGGAGTATAAAAACTTTAAACTCCTCGTCCTCCCCCATCTCTGCGCTGCCGTCCTACTAGGGCTGGACTT
Source organism: Somniosus microcephalus (assembly GCF_052327205.1). Taxonomy (NCBI): domain Eukaryota; kingdom Metazoa; phylum Chordata; class Chondrichthyes; order Squaliformes; family Somniosidae; genus Somniosus; species Somniosus microcephalus. The sequence goes on along the minus strand of NC_140996.1, from coordinate 5,543,092 downwards.
CCAATCCCACCTCCAAAGCGTAACCCTAGCATACGGTGGACCCCTCCCCCCACTCACAGTCAACAACCAGCAAACGTTAAACCGCCCACCGCGTAACACCTGCAGCCTCTCCACCCTCAAGGTCCCGCCACCCTCTCTGTTTGCTAACCTTACCCCTGACTGCAAACCCGTCGCTACCAAGAGCAGGCGGTATAGCGCCGGGGACAGAGCCTTCATTAGCTCTGAGGTGCGGCGCCTCCTGAAAGAGGGCATTATCGAGGGGAGCAGCAGCCCCTGGCGTGCCCAGGTCGTAGTCGTAAAGACCGGCGATAAAAACCGCCTGGTCATCGACTACAGCCAGACCATAAACAGATATACCCAGCTGGACGCATACCCCCTCCCCCGCATATCTGACATGGTCAATCAGATTGCACAGTATAAAGTATTCTCGACCATCGACCTGAAGTCGGCCTACCACCAACTCCCTATCCACCCTGAGGACCGCCAGTATACCGCCTTCGAGGCGAATGGGCGCCTATACCACTTCCTTAGGGTCCCCTTCGGTGTCACTAATGGGGTCTCGGTCTTCCAAAGGGAGATGGACCAGATGGTTGACCAGAACGAACTGCAGGCTACATTCCCCTACCTAGATAACGTCACTATCTGCGGCCGCGACCGGCAGGAACATGACGCGAATCTGGAGAAATTCCTCCGTACAGCCCAACGGCTGAACCTCACCTACAATAAGGAGAAATGCGTGTTTAACACCACGTGCCTTGCCATCCTCGGCTGCGTACTGGAGAACGGAATCATCGGCCCCGACCCAGAAAGAATGCGCCCCCTCATGGAGCTACCCCTCCCCCACTGCCCTAAAGCACTTAGGAGAACCCTGGGGCTTTTCGCCTACTATGCCCAATGGGTACCCAATTACGCGGACAAAGCCAGACCCCTCCTGAAAGCCACTTCCTTCCCCCTCACGGAGGAGGCGTGCGCGGCCTTCTCCCTCATTAAGGGAGACATAGCCAAGGCCACGATGCACGCAGTGGACGAGTCCATCCCCTTCCAGGTGGAGAGCGACGCATCCGACTTCGCCTTAGCCGCCACCCTAAACCAGGAGGGGAGGCCAGTGGCCTTCTTCTCAAGGACCCTACAGGGCCCCGAGATCCGACATTCGTCGGTCGAGAAAGAGGCCCAGGCGATCGTGGAGGCAGTACGGCGCTGGAGGCACTACCTGGCAGGCAAACGATTTACCCTCCTCACCGACCAGTGTTCGGTGGCTTTCATGTTTAATGACAAGCTGAAGGGCAAAATCAAGAATGACAAGATTTTGAGATGGAGAATCGAGCTCTCCACCTACGATTATGAGATCTTGTACCGGCCAGGCAAGCTGAACGAATCCCCTGATGCCCTTTCACGAATGACATGCGCCAGCGCGCATATCGATAGGCTTCAGACCCTCCACGACCAGCTCTGCCACCCCGGAGTCACCAGACTCTACCATTTCATTAAGGCCCGCAACCCGACCTACTCCATCGAGGAGGTCAGGACCATGACCAGGAACTGCCAGACCTGTGCGGAGTGCAAACCGCACTTCTATAGGCCGGACCGAGCAAGCCTGATCAAGGCCACCCGCCCCTTCGAGCGCCTGAGCATCGACTTTAAGGGGCCCCTCCCGTCCTCTGACCGTAATGTGTACTTCCTCAACATCGTTGATGAGTACTCCCGTTTCCCCTTTGCCTTCCCCTGCCCCGACATGACCAGTAGCACGGTCATTAAGTGCCTGAATGCCCTCTTCGCCTTGTTCGGGTTCCCGAACTATATACACAGCGACCGGGGCTCCTCCTTCATGAGCGAGGAACTCCGGCAATTCCTCCTAGAGAGAGGTATTGCAGCAAGCAGGACCACCAGCTACAACCCTAGAGGTAACGGTCAGGTGGAAAGAGAGAACGCGACGGTATGGAAGGCCGTCCTCTTAGCCTTAAAGTCTAAGGGCCTCCCAACCTCCCGCTGGCAAGAAGTCCTCCCGACAGCGCTGCACTCCATCCGGTCATTACTTTGCACGGCCACTAACACCACCCCCCATGAACGAATGTTCGTTTTCCCCAGGAAGTCGACTACGGGAACCACTCTAGCAACCTGGCTGACCGCCCCGGGGCCGGTCTGGCTGCGGAAACACGTGAGGGCCCATAAAACGGACCCCCTGGTCGAGAGGGTGAACCTCCTGCACGCCAACCCCCAGTACGCCTACGTGGCGTACCCAGACGGGCGGGAGGACACTGTCTCCCTACGAGACCTCGCACCCTCAGCCGATCCGGAAACACCGCCACCACCCCCCCCAACCCCAGCCCAGGTAGACGGCATGCCGGAACCCCACGAGCCCTCGCTGACCACGCAAACACCAGCATCAACACCGGATAAGGCACCAGCACCGGATAAGGCAACACCACCGCTGCGGCGATCGGAGAGGCTTACGAAGCCTCCGGACAGACTGACCTACCAGAATTGGTAGTACACTTCACCCCGCCGGACTTAATTCTAAACAAGGGGTGAATGTGGTAAACCACGTTCACTATCGTATCACTGTTAGTAGTTAGCACTGTTCACCACTGTTCGTTATAACTGTATCACTGACCACTATTGTATCACGGTACGAGGTCGCCTCTTGCCACACTGCTATACCTGGGATGACCACTGCCGACTCCGCCTTGGCTCCACCCACCAGGCCAGGTATAAAGGTGAGCGACTGGCTGGTATTCCTCCTGCTTGGATCGGATCACCCACGAGAGTGGGCTCTGTTATTTAGTCAATAAAAACCTTTAGTCACCTTCGTAACTCTTCGCCTTTTATTGGAGGAATCGATAGGTATATCACCCTGTAATCTTAGCCGAGGAATTTCTTGATCTCTGAATTTATTTCTTTGCTTCGTTCTTCATTAGCATTTAATTCTGGCCGTAGAGAACGAGATTGTGTCCAGAACTGAGGGGTTATATCTGTGCGATGGAGAGCGTCACTCAGTGCATCTCACCATAACCGCCGAGGAGATCCTGTGGGAGGTGGATGGAGCCACTCACAGAAGCCACTTAAACAGCTCGGGATTGAGGCAGCAACTGGCCACGTTGGACCAGACCATGCAGGAATCAGTCAGTACCACACTGGGAGGAGTACCAGGTAACAGAAAGTGGCAGCAAAATGGAAACTGCCACCAGTAGACATCAGGGGGTACATTTTCCCAATACCCCTGTTTCCAATGGGGCTCGTATACAGCCAACACAGGTGCAAATGTTTCCCCTGATTGGAGAGTCTAAAACTAGGGGTCAAAGTCTCCGAATAAGGGGTCGGCCATTTAGGACTGAGATGAGGAGAAATTTCTTCACTCAGAGGGTGGTGAATCTTTGGAATTCTCTACCCCAGGGGGCTGTGGAGGCTCAGTCGTTGAGTATATCCAAGGCTGAAATTAATTTTGGACACTAAGGGACTCGAGGAATATGGCGGGAAAGTGGAGATGAGGTAGAAGATCAGCCGTGATCTTATTGAATGGCGGAGCAGGCTCGAGGGGCCGAATGGCCGACTCCTGCTCCTATTTCTTATGCTATATATTGGGCCTGGAGGGGGAGCAGCGCAGATTCACCAGATCAATACCGAGGCTAAAAGGGTTAAATTATGAGGCCAGCATAGACTAGGCTTGTACTCCCTTGAGTATAGAAGATTAAGGGGGGGGGTCTAATTGAGAGGATTAAGACAATTAAAGGAGTTGATGGGGTCGAGAGAGAGAAACTATTTCCTCTGGTGGGGGGAGTCCAGAACAAGGGGGCAGAACCTTAAAATTAGAGCCAGGCCGTTCAGGGGTGATGTCAGGAAGCACTTCTTCACACAAAGGGTGGTGGGAAAGTTAAGGTGCAGATCAGCCCCGGTCTAATTAAATGGTGGAACAGGCTTGAGGGGCTGAATGGCCTCCTCCTGTTCCCATGTTGCTAGATGGGAATTTGGGAGCATCGTGCCAACAACGTGAATATCCTTCCCAAGTAGTCAATGCCAAATCCCATGAATCTCATCACCTTAAGATCCTTAAAGTAATCCAGTCCATTCAAATTCACCGGTAACCACTCATTCTATTCGAATCAGTGCAATTGATTTGAATGGACTGGGGGATTTATCAACAATAACAACTTACATTTATATAGTGTCTTTTAATGTAGTAAAATGTCCCAAGGTGCTTCACAAGAGCGTAATCAAACAGGCCACATAAGGAGAAATTCGGGCAGATGACCAATAGCTTGGTCAAGGAGGTAGGTTTTAAGGAGCGTCTTAAAGGAGGAGAGAGCGGTAGAGAGGCGGAGAGATTTAGGGAGGGAATTCCAGAGCTTAGGGCCCAGGCAGCTGAAGGCAAGGATGAAGGAGTAAAAATGGGGATGTTCAAGAGGGCAGAATTAGAGGAGCGCAGAGATCTTGGGGGGGGGGGGGGGGGGGGGGGGAGGGGCGAGGCCATGGAGGGATTTGAATACGAGGATCAGAATTTTAAAATCGAGGCGTTACTTAACTGGGAGCCAATGTAGGTCAGCGAGCACAGGGGTGATGGGTGAACGAGACTTGGTGTGAGTTAGGACACGGGCAGCCGAGTTTTGGATGGGTGCAAGCTGGGAGGCCAGCCAGGAGTGCGTTGGAATAGTCAAGTATATTAATTTGAGTTGGCGATTGTGACACACTCAAAAGGATTTTAATAGATGAATATTGCTCCAGATTTAGGCGCTTTGATTTGTTATCTTTTGGTTACTAATAACACCGCCCCGCTCTTGTGTTTCAGTTATTCCAGTTACAGCCACACCTGTCACGGCCTCCTTCACCGGATGTCTGGAAATCGAGATTAACGATGAGATTATTGACTTGGATGAAGCCAGTCACAAGCACAATGACATCCAGTCCCACTCGTGCCCGTCGGTGGAGAGAAAGGATTAGAGTCTGTCAGACACTCTATCAATGTAGTAAATATTCATAACATTGCTTATCATTGTGTGCTACTGTGTGGAGATTGTTCTAAAGCTCACAGGCAGTAACTGTACCTTATAAAAACATTCTGGAATATATGTAGAATTTAACAAATAAAAGTATGTGCTGTGCTGAAAGATAACAATTCGAAAGAGAGGAAGTGTAAATTCTAGGACTGGTAGAAAGAACAAGGAGAGGCAATATAAACTAAATGGTATAATCCTGAAGGGGGTGCACGAACAGAGAGACCTGGGGGTATGTGTGCACAAATTGTTGAAGGTGGCAGGGCAGGTTGAGAAAGTGGTTAAAAAAGCATATGGGATCCTGGGCTTCATGAATAGAGGCATAGCGTACAAAAGCAAGGAGGTTACGATGAACCTTTATAAAACACTGGTTCGGCCTCAACCGGAGTATTGTGTACAATTCTGGGCACCGCACTTTGGGAAGGATGTGAAGGCCTTAGAGAGGGTGCAAAAAAGATTTACAAGAATGGTTCCAGGAATGAGGGACTTCAGTTACGTGGATAGACTGGAGAAGCTGGAGTTCTCCTCAGAGCAGAGAAGGTTGAGAGATTTGATGGAGGTGTTCAAAATCATGAGGGGTCTGGACAGAGTAGATAGAGAGAAACTGTTCCCATTGGCGGAAGGGCTGAGAACCACAGGACTCAGATTTAAGGTGATTTGCAAAAGAACCAAAGGCGACGTGAGGAGAAACCTTTTTACGCAGCGACTGGTTGGGATCTGGAATGCACTGCCTGAAAGGGTGTTGGAGGCAGAATCAATTGTGACTTTCAAAAGGGAATTGGATAGTACCTGAAGGAAAAAATTTGCAGGGCTACGGGGAAAGGGCGGGAGAGTGGGACTAGCTGAAGTGCTCTTGTAGAGAGCCGGCACGGGCTCGGCGGGCCGAATGGCCTCCTGTTGTACTGTAACCATTCTATGATTCTATAATTTTTAAAAACTGTGTCAATATATGCCGTTTGATTAAACTAAAACTGTATTGAACAGTGTGCCTTGTACAATTTTGAAAAATAACACAAATATTAGGTTAAAAACTATTATTCACTTATTTACTAATAGTTTACCTCGATGCAGTGGGCAGTACTCTCACCTTGGAGTCAGAAGGTTATGGGTTCAAGTCCCACTCCAGAGACATGAGCACAAAATCTAGACTGACACACCCAGTGCAGTATTGAGGGAGCGTTGCACTGTCGGAGGGGCAGTACTGAGGGAGCACTGCACTGTCGGAGGGGCAGTACTGAGGGAGCGCCGCACTGTCGGAGGGGCAGTACTGAGGGAGCGCCGCACTGTCGGAGGGGCAGTACTGAGGGAGCGCCGCACTGTCGGAGGGGCAGTACTGAGGGAGCGCCGCACTGTCGGAGGGGCAGTACTGAGGGAGCGCCGCACTGTCGGAGGGGCAGTACTGAGGGAGCGCCGCACTGTCGGAGGGGCAGTACTGAGGGAGCGCCGCACTGTCGGAGGGGCAGTACTGAGGGAGCGCCGCACTGTCGGAGGGGCAGTGCTGAGGGAGCGCCGCACTGTCGGAGGGGCAGTGCTGAGGGAGCGCCGCACTGTCGGAAGGTCAGTGCTGAGGGAGCGCCGCACTGTCGGAAGGTCAGTGCTGAGGGAGCGCCGCACTGTCGGAAGGTCAGTGCTGAGGGAGCGCCGCACTGTCGGAAGGTCAGTACTGAGGGAGCGCCGCACTGTCGGAGGGGCAGTACTGAGGGAGCGTCGCACTGTCGGAGGGTCAGTACTGTGGGAGCACTGCACTGTCGGAGGGGCAGTACTGAGGGAGTGCTGCACTGTCGGAGGATCATAGAAACATAGAAGATAGGAGCAGGAGTAGGCCATTCGGCCCCTCGAGCCTGCTCCGCCATTCAATGTGATCATGGCTGATCATCCAAATTCAGTACCCGGTCCCTGCTTTCTCCCCAGATCCCTTTAGCCTTAAGAAATATACCCAACTCTGTCTTGAATATATTTAATGTATTGGCCTCTACTGCCTTCTGTGGTAGAGAATTCCACAGGTTCGCCACTCTCTGGGTGAAGAAATTCCTCCTCATTTCTGTCCTAAATGGCCTACCCCTTATCCTTAGACTGTGACCCCTGGTTCTGGACTCCCCGACCATCGGGAACATCCTTCCTGCATCTAGTCTGTCCAGTCCTGTCAGAATTTTATAAGTTTCAATGAGATCCCCTCCCTTCTAAACTCCAGCGAGTACAAGCCCAATCGACCCAATCTCTCCTCATACGTCATTCCTGCCATCCCAGGTATCAGCCTGGTGAATCTTCGCTGAACTCTTTCCATGGCAAGAACATCCTTCCTCAGATAAGGCGACCAAAACTGCACACAATACTCAAGATGTGGTCTCACCAAGGCCCTGTATAACTGCAGCAAGACATCCTTGTTCCTGTACTCAAATCCTCTCGCTACGAAGGCCAACATACCATTTGCCTTCTTAACCGCCTGCGGCACCTGCATGCTTACCTTCAGCGACTGGTGCACAAGGACACCCAGGTCTCGTTGCATTTCCCCTTCTCCCAATCTATTGCCATTCAGATAATAATCTGCCTTCCTGTTTTTGCCACCAAAGTGGATAACCTCACATTTATCCACGTTATATTGCATCTGCCATGCTTCTGCCCAATCACCCAACCTGTCCCCAAATCATCCTGGAGTTTCTCGGCATCCTCCTCACAGCACACACGCCCACCCAGCTTTGTGTCGTCTGCAAATTTGGAGATATTACATCTAGTTCCCTTGTCTAGATCATTAACATATATTGTGAATAGCTGGGGTCCAAGGACCGATCCCTGCGGTACCCCACTAGTCACTGCCTGCCACTTGGAAAAAGACCCATTTATTCCAACTCTTTGCTTTCTGTCTGCCAACCAGTTCTCTATCCAAGTCAATACCTTGCCCCCAATCCCATGTGCCTTTACACGCTAATCTCTTATGCGAGACCTTATCGAAGGCCTTCTGAAAGTCCAAATACACCACATCCACTGGTTCTCCCTTATCTATTTTACCAGTTACATCCTCAAAAAATTCCAGTAGATTAGTCAAGCACGATTTACCTTTTGTGAATCCATGTTGACTTTGTCCGATCCTGTCACTGTTTTCCAAGTGCTCTGCTATTACATCTTTTATAATGGACTCTAGCATTTTCCCCACTACCGATGTCAGGCTTACCGGTCTGTAATTCCCCGTTTTCTCTCTACCACCCTTTTTGAATAGTGGGGTAATATTAGCTACCCTCCAATCCATGGGTACTGTTCCAGATTCCATCGAATGTTGGAAGATGATCAGCAATGCATCTACTATTTCTAGGGCCACTTCCTTAAGTACCCTAGGATGTAGATTATCAGGCCTTGGGGATTTATCGGCCTTCAATCCCATCAATTTCCCTAACCCCATTTCCCTACAAATACTGATTTCATTCAGTTCCTCCCTTTCATCAGACCCTATGTTCCCCGACATCTCTGGGAGGTTATTTGTGTCCTCCTTTGTGAAGACAGAACCAAAGTATGTATTTAATTGGTCTGCCATTTTTTTGTTCCCCATTATAAATTCCCCTGATTCTGACTGCAAGGGACCTACGCTTGATTTCACCAATCTTTTTCTCTTCACATATCTATAAAAGCTTTTACAGTCAGTTTTTATGTTCCCTGAAAGCTTACTCTCATATTCTATTTTCCCCTTCTTAATTAATCCCTTTGTCCTCCTTTGTTGAGCCTAAACTGCTCCCAATCCTCAGGATTATTGCTTTTTCTGGCCAATTTATATGTCCTCTCCTTGGATCTTATGCTATCCCTAATTTCCCTTGTTAGCCACGGTTGAGTCACCTATTTTGTTTTATTTTTATGCCAAACTGGGATGAACAAATTCTGTAGTTCATCCATGCGGTCTTTGAATGTTTGCCATTGCCTATCCACCGTCAACCCTTTGAGTGACATTCCCCAATCAATCCTACCCAACTCGCGCCTCAGACCATCGTAGTTTCCTTTATTTAAATTTAGGACCCTAGTCTCTGAGTCGACTACTTCATTCTCCATCTTAATGAAGAATTCGACCATATTATGATCGTTCCGATCCAAGGGGCCTCGTACAACAAGATTGCTAATTAATCCTTTCTCGTTACATAATACCCAGTCTAAGATGGCCTGATCTCTGGTTGGTTCCTTGACATATTGGTCCAGGAAACCATCCCGTAAACACTCCAGGAATTCCTCCTCCACAGTATTGTTACTAATTTGGTTAGCCCAATCTATATGTAGATTAAAGTCACCCATGATGACTGCTGTGCCCTTATTGCACGCTTCTCTAATTTCCCTTTTAATGCCATCCCCAACCTCCGCATTACTGTTTGGAGGTCTATATACCACTCCCACTAATGTTTTCTGCCCCTTGGCATTTCTCAGTTCTACCCATACAGATTCCACATCATCAGAGCTAATATCCTTCCTTACAATTGTGTTAATCCCTTCTTTAACCAGCAATGCTACCCCACCTCCCTTTCCTTTTTGCCTATCTTTCCTGAATATTGAATACCCCTGGATGTTGAGTTCCCAGCCTTGGCCACCCTAGAGCCATGTTTCCGTAATCCCAATCAAATCATATTCGTTTACCTCTATTTGCGCAGCTAATTCATCTACCTTATTACGAATTCTCCTCGCATTCAGACACAAAGCCTTCAGGCTTGTTTTTTTAACACTCTTAGACCTATTAGAATTATTATTTACTGTGGCCATGTTTAATTTAAACCGTTGATTTCTCTGACTGCCACTTTTGTTTTTCTCCTTCCTATCTTTTGCTTTTATCCTTGTTTCCCTTTCCTCTGTCCCCCTGCTCAGGTTCCCAACCCCCTGCCATTTTAGTTTAAACCCTCCCCCAGAGCACTAGCAAACACTCCCCCTAGGACATTGGTCCCGGCCCTGCCCAGGTGCAAACCGTCCGGTTTGAACTGGTCCCACCTCCCCCAGAACCGGTTCCAATGTCCCAGGAATTTGAATCCCTCCCCCTTGCACCATTCCTCTAGCCACGTATTCATCTGAAATATCTTTCTATTTCTACTCTGACTAGCACGTGGCACTGGTAGCAATCCTGAGATTACTACCTTTTTGAGGTCCTATTTTTAAATTTACCTCCTAACTCCCTATATTCAGCTTTTAGGACCTCATCCCGCTTTTTACCTATATCGTTGGTACCTATATGCACCACGACAAGTAGCTGTTCACCCTCCCCTTCCAAGATGTTCTGCAGCCGCTCTGAGACATCCTTGACCCTTGCACCAGGGTCAGTACTGAGGGAGCGCTGCACTGTCGGAAGGGCAGTACTGAGGGAGCGCCACACTGTCGGAAGGGCAGTACTGAGGGAGCGCCGCACTGTCGGAGGGTCAGTACTGAGGGAGCGCCACACTGCCGGAAGGGCAGTACTGAGGGAGCGCCACACTGTCGGAAGGGCAGTACTGAGGGAGCGCCGCACTGTCGGAAGGGCAGTACTGAGGGAGCGCCGCACTGTTGGAGGGGCAGTACTGAGGGAGCGCCGCACTGTTGGAGGGGCAGTACTGAGGGAGCGCCGCACTGTCGGAGGGGCAGTACTGAGGGAGCGCCGCACTGTCGGAAGGGCAGTACTGAGGGAGCGCCGCACTGTTGGAGGGGCAGTACTGAGGGAGCGCCGCACTGTTGGAGGGGCAGTACTGAGGGAGCGCCGCACTGTCGGAGGGGCAGTACTGAGGGAGCGCCGCACTGTCGGAGGGGCAGTACTGAGGGAGCGCTGCACTGTCGGAGGGTCAGTACTGAGGGAGCGCCACACTGTCGGAAGGGCAGTACTGAGGGAGCGCCGCACTGTCGGAAGGGCAGTACTGAGGGAGCGCCACACTGTCGGAAGGGCAGTACTGAGGGAGCGCTGCACTGTCGGAGGGTCAGTACTGAGGGAGCGCCACACTGTCGGAAGGGCAGTACTGAGGGAGCGCCGCACTGTCGGAGTGTCAGTACTGAGGGAGCGCCACACTGTCGGAAGGGCAGTACTGAGGGAGCGCCACACTGTCGGAGGGTCAGTACTGAGGGAGCGCCACACTGTCGGAGGGTCAGTACTGAGGGAGCGCCGCACTGTCGGAAGGGCAGTACTGAGGGAGCGCCGCACTGTCGGAGTGTCAGTACTGAGGGAGCGCCACACTGTCGGAAGGGCAGTACTGAGGGAGCGCCGCACTGCCGGAAGGGCAGTACTGAGGGAGCGCCACACTGTCGGAAGGGCAGTACTGAGGGAGCGCCGCACTGTTGGAGGGGCAGTACTGCGGGAGCGCCGCACTGTCGGAGGGACAATACTGAGGGAGCGCTGCACTGTCGGAGGGTCAGTACTGAGGGAGCGCCACACTGTCGGAAGGGCAGTACTGAGGGAGCGCCGCACTGCCGGAAGGGCAGTACTGAGGGAGCGCCACACTGTCGGAAGGGCAGTACTGAGGGAGCGCCACACTGTCGGAAGGGCAGTACTGAGGGAGCGCCGCACTGTCGGAGGGGCAGTACTGAGGGAGCGCCGCACTGTCGGAGGGGCAGTACTGAGGGAGCGCTGCACTGTCGGAGGGTCAGTACTGAGGGAGCGCCACACTGTCGGAAGGGCAGTACTGAGGGAGCGCCGCACTGTCGGAAGGGCAGTACTGAGGGAGCGCCACACTGTCGGAAGGGCAGTACTGAGGGAGCGCTGCACTGTCGGAGGGTCAGTACTGAGGGAGCGCCACACTGTCGGAAGGGCAGTACTGAGGGAGCGCCGCACTGTCGGAGTGTCAGTACTGAGGGAGCGCCACACTGTCGGAAGGGCAGTACTGAGGGAGCGCCACACTGTCGGAAGGGCAGTACTGAGGGAGCGCCGCACTGTCGGAGGGGCAGTACTGAGGGAGCGCCGCACTGTCGGAGGGGCAGTACTGCGGGAGCGCTGCACTGTCAGAGGTGCCGGCTTTCGGCTGAGACGTTGAACTGAGGCCCCTCTGCCTTCTCAGGTGGACGTAAAATATCCCCCGGCGAACAAGACCCGGTGTCCTGGGGCCAATATTTATCCTTCAACCAACATCGCTTAAATAAACAGATGATCTGGTCATTATCACATCGCGGTTTGTGGGAGCTTGCTGTGCGCAAACTGGCTTCCTACATTACAACAGTGCCTCAAAAGTGCTTCGCAGGCTGTGAAGCATTTTGGGAAGTCCCGAGGTTGTGAAAGGCTGTATATAAATGCAAGTCTTGTCTCGTTATTTTCCTTCTCATTGGTGCTCGGCTACACAATTAGACATTGAGAACTTTATGAACATTTTTACAGTATTAAAAAAAAAACTGCCTTGTGAAAACTTCCACAAACCTTCAGTTTTTTTTTAGCTTTTGTTATTGTTAATGATGCTTGTTTAAAGAATATTACGTCTTCACTTTCTGTTTTCCTTATGGATATATTATGGCTTCTTGTACAACAACTTCCATTTTATATAAAGTCATAGGCCTAGAAATTGGGTATAGCCCCGCTTGAGGCGTTAGAATTGGCGCTGCGCAAAGTTTATAGCCAGATGCAACTTATCACCGCCTGGCTCGATATTGGGTTGCATCACCCCCAAAGGTGATTGAGGCGCGAATTCAGGCGTTGCACGGGACTCCTAAGGCGCTAAACTTCCGGCGCAACCCAATATCGGCGCGGACGGGTGCAGCGCAGGTGCTCTCAATTACTGATGACCACGAGACTTCCAGGCGCCGGCCGGCTCTTAAAGGGGTGGGTCAGTCAGCCTCAGCATCCACACTCTTCGCCTTGCAGGCCTCAGAATCGGCGCAGGCCCTTCTCTGGTGCTAAAAACTTGGACCAGATGGAGAAGGTGAGACAGAGAGCAGAGCGCTTCACCAATGAGGCTCTGGGGCAATTGGTGGCCGCAGTGGAGCGCCGGCGAGATGTTCTCTACCCAGACAATGGCACGAGGCCGAATCATAAGGACTACCGACGAGCTTGGAGGGATGTATGCCAGAGGGTCAACTCCAGCAACATGGTGACCAGGAGCCCTGTCCAATGCAGAAAGAAATTCAACGACCTCACTCTGGTCATCAGGGTGAGTGTTGTTTCTGCAAACTTCTGCACCCCTTCATTTGCACCTGTCTTTATGGCTACAGGGTGGGCTGTGCCCCATTGCCCATCTGCCAGCAAGCACCGATGGCCCTTTCTGGGCACACACATCCACATTTGACTCAGGGCATCATGTAAGGGCTCTTGCACCATGGGGGGCATGAGATGATCAGTCAGGGCATCATGTAACATAACTTCCCCTCCTTTCCCCTGCAGTCCTAGCTGGCGAAGATTCGCAAAGACCAGCTTCGAACCGGTGGAGGACCTCCACAAGTGGTCACTCTCACGGATCTCGAGGAGAGAGTGCACCAGATTCTTGGAGGACGTCTGAGTGGTCCTGTTACCACTGCAGCTGCCGACCCCATTGTCGACAGCGATGGTAAGGTTCTCACCTTTTACAACTGTCTCCTTCCACTTGTTCCCCCTGCCAGCATGCTTTCTCACTGTGCACCCATGTCATAGCCTTGCCGCAATCTAGCATCCCTTGCTGCCAAGCTGTCCTTTTGCTAAAGCCACTCTTCCACCTCCCTACTTTCAGATGCTGCATCAGCAGCTCAGGAGCTGGGCCCTGAAGCTGCCAGTGCCTCCGGAGGCGAGGATCAGGAGGAAGCCGGACCATCCGTTCCAGCCTCAAGGGAGCCTACACATCTGCAGACTGGGGATAGTAGTTCCCTGGAGGGGAGGGGGGGGCTCTGATGAGGAGCTAGTTGCCGGAACAAGCGGCCTGCAGCAATGCGAGGTGGGTAGGCAAGTTCGGGGACCGGCTCCCCGGAGGGCAAGGCAGGGAACGATGACTGCTGCACAGAGTGCAGAGGAGGTGCGTAGCCTTGCCGAAATGAGCACCCAGGCCCGGCTCAGGCACACTGAGCTTATGGCTGCAGTGGGGAGGATGCCTCAGTCGATCGACACACTGGCAAAGAGTGTGCTGGTCTATGGGGCAGCAATGGAGAGGACTGTCCGGGGCTTCGGGGCAGCAATGGAGAGGACTGTCCAGGGCTTCGAGGCCGCTATGGAAAGGACTGTTCAGAGCTTCGGACAATCCCTGGAAAGGTCTGTCCAGGGCTTGTCCGAGGCAGTGGAATGGACTGCTCCGGCCTTGTCCGAAGCAATGGAAAGAACTGTCCAGGGCTTCTCCGAAGCACTGGCACCTGCCACACAGGTCCTCACTGCTGCCACGCAGTCACTTGCTGGCCTCGTCCACACCCAGATTGAGGCAACGCGAACTCTCACTGCTGCCACCCTATCTGCATCAGCCAGGATCACCCTGGGCCCTTCCAGTACCACAGGAGGCCATGAATCAGTGGAGCAGTCGATTGTGGCGGATGATCCGAACCGGTCCCCTCAGAGAGCCAGTGTGTCGTCCGACCATGGTGCAGGTGTCCTCCCTCAGCAGGTGACCATTGCTCATGCCAGCGCTGGAACGTCTGCAGTGCAGCTGCCACCACCTGCAGGGCACACTGCTTCCAGCCATGCCCAGCTGAAGCAGCCAGCTTCCGCGCCCTCCAAGCCCAGAGGTCGTCCAGGCCGTCCCTCAGGGGCTTCTGCGCTTCCAGACACTCAGCAGGCATCCCCCAGCCTTGACGCTGCCACTGGGGTTCAATTACGTAGGAGCTGCAGGGAGGGAAGGGGCCAACCGCGAAAGAGAAGTCGGTCTCCATCAAGGGGCCAGCAGTAGAGGGAGGTGCTGAGACGTATCTTTCTCCAAATTCAAGGACGCCCTCACCTGTTGTGATTGTTTGTGATGGCTTGTTTAGTTTTGCGGCTTTGCCAGAGTTATCTGTTATTTTGTTAGTTATGGTTTCTGTTGACATGATGTTGTAATGCTGGAAGAAAGCACTTTTTTGACAATAAAGAATTGTTTTTATTTACAATGGTACTCCGAACTATTTACAATCATGGTGGCCTTCATAGGCTTTGTGCGAGCCGAAGTGCGCGGTACGAATGACACCCATCATTCCGTCAGAGGGGCCTTGAACCGAGTCCTGATGAGCCTCTGACGGATGGCCCTTCCACTTTCAGGAGCCCTCCCATCTTCCTCCTCCTCCTCCTGCTCGTCCGCATGCTCCTCCTCCTCATCCGCCTGCTCTTCCTCCTCCTCGTCCGCCAGCTCTGCTGGACCTTGAGGGTCGGCTGGCATTGGCTGAGTTCGTCGAATGGCCAAGTTGTGGAGCATGCAGCAGACAACGATGATGCGACCCACTTGCTCCGGCGAGTACTGCAGGGCTCCCCCTGAATGGTCTAGACAGCGGAAACGCTGTTTGAGCACACCAATAGTGTAAAGTCTGTGGTTTGTATTGTAAATAATACACAGACTCCAAGATTAACAAACAAAACAGGTCTTTACTATTCAGAGGTTCAGGCGATTCTGCCCTAGTTAACGTATCACAACCCTTATATACTGGTGTGGTCACTATCGGTATTACAGTATACATGAGCCAACAAATAGTGCCACACCTAAAGTAGTGCTCTTAAAGGCGAACGGTTACATTCTATAGTTCCCTTAAAGGTAAACGGGTACATACACTACAATCCTCCCTTTTTAGCTTTTTACTTACAGAATCCCGTTAAACATACAATCTTCAACTTTATATAAACAGTTTGCAGATATACTCTCGATGGAGTCAACGTCATATAACAATTTACAGATATACTCTCGATGGAGTCAATGTCATATAACAGTTTACAAACATACTCTCAGTGGAAACAGTTTACAGGTTCAGTCTCTGTGGGAACAGTTCATAAATTCAGTCTCTGGTATTAATTCGTCCCAGACAGCATCTTTTTGGTGTAGCCGGTTCACATGGTAAACGTGACTCCTCCATAGCCTTTTTAACAGCTTGTACTTTCGTCCTGTTGAACCAGCAGTGCGGACTTATACAACCCACTGGCTGTCTTGATAATGTCCCCGGATTTTTTTTACAAATTTAGCACCTTTCGTAGTGTTCGGACTGAGGTAGTAGAAGTAATAATATTTTAAACAGTTATTATCTCCGGCTTCTTCTTTTTCTTTTCTGCCTTTTTGAAACTCTCGAAGCTCCTTTCTCGGCGGCCAGCTGTAGCGCCACCAACTCTCTATGTTCCTTAGACCTTAAGTGCTTCATCCGCATTTCAGCACTTTGGGAGTTTTCATCACACTTTGGGCAGACCACCTCCTCGTAATATTCAGTGTCACTCAACAGGTCATGGTCACATTCGGGGTCATCCTGAGTTAGTCCATCGAGAGGCCCTTCTACTTCTTCCTTACCCAACTGGACGCTAGCCGACTGCTGTTCCTTCTCTATCTCTCTTTCTTTAAAAGACTTCCTCATGCGTTCATATTCATTCCACTCCTCCAGGGTTGTCTGCCATTCCTTCACTACTGACCTCAATACCTCCCCTTCCATCGAGGATTGAGTTATCAGGTGATTTAATCCTTCTATCGCAGCAGCTGTTTCCACATCCAGACATCTCTCCTGAAGAGACTTCTTCATGTGTTCAGCTTCCTCCAGCTTTTTCTGCTCCAAACCCCTCTCCTTTGACGATTTAAGCTCATGTTCAGGGCCCATTCTTACGATCTCTGTGTTTCTTACAGTTCCCTTTTCTTCCACTGAAAAGATTCCCAGTTGAATCTGTTCTTCAAGTCGTTGGACCTCGGCCATTGCCGCTTCATATTTATTTTGTGTTTCCTTTAATAATTTAACGAGTTCTTGGACATCCTGTATTCCCTGTTCTGTTATGTCTTCCACCACTAATTTTTCCTCTATGGATTGAATCCCTAACGATGAGTCAGCCTTGGCCTGGAGCTCATCAAACATCTCCTGCAGTCTTTGTAATTCTTGCTCCTGTTCAGACTTTTGTTGTTCATATGCTTCCAGTAAAACTAGCTTTTCGGAGGTTGCCAAGTTAACCCCTTCCAGGATTGTAGTCTGAGCCTGTTCATACTGTTCTTTCAACTCGTTACACTCTGCTTGCAACAAGTCGTAGAGATGAACTGGAATACCATCCTGACTTCCTGAAGATTCCTCTTCCTTTGGATCGTTCTGTGCATATTCTAGTTCCTGAACAGCCTCAGGGAGATGTGATTGGTACTTGGCCACGATGGCTCTATGGTCGCTCTCTGCTTGAGCTAGCTGTCTCTGTTGTCTTTCCAGGGTCTCCCATTCGGTGTCCCAGAACTTTTTCATCTTTTCCATCTCTTGTACGAGACGGGCACTCAACTGTTCTAATTGTCGTTGTACTTTGACATAAGTTTGGGACCGAGCTCGGTGTTCTTCCGTCGTGGATGAATCCTTAGCTTGGGCAGGCTCAGAATTCTCTGTCAACCTGGGGTTCTGCTCTACAGCTTGATTTTGCTTGGTAACATGGGCCTGCCTGCCTGTCTTCGTTTCCTTTCCCCTCATCAGCAATTCCCTTTTTGCCTTGTCTTCCATGTTTACATTGGTCGTCACGTCATCCATTTCAGAATCTGAGCTGATAGCTTGCACCGAGTCCTCCTTCCCTATGGCTTTTAGGTAGTGCCATTCTATGTTTATTTTCTGCATCCACTCCCTCCCTAGGAGTGCTGGTCCTCCCTCAGGTAATACGTACAGATTCATTCGTGGGTGTTCTTTGCCCCTATCTCTCACTTTGACTCGTATTTTTCCCATGGGGTATACATTATGCCCCGTGTATGTCTGTAATACGAATTTAGTATTTCTTAAGGGTATGTGAGAGAATAGCCGGTGGTAGTCCTTTTGGTTGATGACTGATACAGCTGATCCCGTGTCCAGCTCCATTCGTACTTGGACTCCAGCTATTTTTAGTGTGACCCAGATCGTCTGTAGATCAGTTACTTTACCCACATTGTGGATTCTCAGACTATCCAGCTCCTGGCTGTTTGGGTCTGAGTCTGAATTTTGTTCGTCTGAACTCTTTTCAGCCACCTGATGCACCTTGTTGTACTTTTCTTGTGGTGGTGGCTTCCTTTGCTTGTTGGTCTTCTTTCCGGACCTGCATACCCTCGCGATGTGACCCAGTTTGCCACATTTCCTGCACTCTTGGTTCTTAAACCAGCACTGATTCTGGTCGTGCGTTGTCTTTCCACAACGGTAGCATTTGGAAGTGCTTGCAGTAATTTGGTCCACCCCGAGTGCCGCCGCCTTTAGCTGCATTTCCGCCGTTCCTTTCGCTGCAGCTTCGTGCGATGAAGCTATGAGGACAGCCCTGTCCAGTGTGAGGTCGTTTTCTTCCAGAAGTCGCTTCTGCGTTCCTTCTTTGGCCAAGCCGCATACGAACTTGTCCCGCAGCGCCTCTGTCAAATTCCCTCCAAACTGGCAGTATTTCGCTAGCTTACGCAGTTCGACTAAGTATTCCGCATTGCTTTCATCTTTCCTCTGGGTTCTTGCGTAAAATTTAAATCGTTCAGCCAGCATCAACGGTGTGGGGTTCAAGTGATCCTTCAGCACTGCTACGATCTCTTCGAAGGTCTGGTCCACTGGTTTAACTGGTGCTATTAGATGTTTCAAGAGCCCGTATGTTTTTGCTCCCATCGAATTTAACAAAGTTATTGCCTTGTCGTCATCCTCAATTTCGTTGGCTTTGCAATATATTTCTATGCGTTCCACATACGTGGCCCAGTCCTCTCTCTCAACATCAAAATCATTAATATTTCCTCGCTTAGGCATCTTCTTCTCTTCTCGAGAACAACACAAGTATTTCTTTACTTATTATTGTTTTTCTAAGATGGCGGTTTCCCGCTTCTGTCTTCTTCCCCGGCGGTTTTCCCGTGAAAAATGGCGGCTTTCCCGCGCTTCTCGGCTCTCCCCGCCCACTTTAATGGCGGTTTTCCCCGCGCTCTTCTGTTCTCCCCGCCCACGGCAATGGCGGTTTCCCGCTTCTTCCCCTGGTGGGAGGGGTACACTTTCCCCCGCGGGCGACGGCCGCTGGCTACCGGTCCCCAGCCTGTGCGTCGGCTTCAGCGCTGTCCGCTGGCTTTCAGACCCCCAGCCCGCGCGTCGGCTTCAGCGCTCTCCGCTGGTTTTCAGATCCCCAGCCCGCGTGTCGGCTTCAGCGCTCTCCGCTGGCTTTCAGATCCCCAGCCCGCGCGTCGGCTTCAGCGCGCTCCTTCCCGCTGCAGGCAACCGGCTCCGGGCACCCCCGATGACGGCGGACAGTTACAGCCTCTGAACTGGCTCTCGGCCAATTCCCGATTTCTCGGCTCTGTCTCACCCGGCCTGCTCCCGGTCTCAGCGCCTCTGGACCCGACTTTGTCTGGCTCCTTTCCCCCTCGACCGTGGTCGAGTGTACCGCCCTTATCCTCTGGTTTTACTCCTTCCTTATTTTCTTTTACTGTTCCCTTACTCACAGTCCGTGGCAGCCTTGCCTCTCTTGTCGATCGGCTCGCTCCTCACTGTGGCAGAAGGGACCGTCAGTGCCTGTTGCAGATGGAAGTTTTCAATGCCAAAATCTTCCTCTTTGCTATCGCTGCAGCCTCGAGTTTTCACCCAGCAGAACGACGAGGGCGGGTGCCTCACTTCGACGCTCCTTAGTTGCTTAGGAACTACTGTTGCCGCAGGGTACGATCGGCCTCGTCGCCATTGTAAAGTCTGTGGTTTGTATTGTAAATAATACACAGACTCCAAGATTAACAAACAAAACAGGTCTTTACTATTCAGGGGTTCAGGCGATTCTGCCCTAGTTAACGTATCACAACCCTTATATACTGGTGTGGTCACTATCGGTATTACAGTATACATGAGCCAACAAATAGTGCCACACCTAAAGTAGTGCTCTTAAAGGCGAACGGTTACATTCTATAGTTCCCTTAAAGGTAAACGGGTACATACACTACAAATAGTGTGCTCCACAATGTTCCTGGTTGCCTGATGGCTGCTGTTGTAAAGCTCTTCTGCCGGGGTGGCGGGCAAACGGAGTGGGGTCATGAGCCATGGGCAGAGAGGATAGCCCTTGTCGCCAAGAAGCCAGCCTCGTGGGTGAGCCGGGCCCTCAAAAAGGTCAGAAACTGAGGTCTGCCGCAGGATGAACGCATCGTGGCTGCTCCCAGGAAATTGTGCGTTGACTGCCATGATCATCTGCCGGTGGTCACAGACCAGCTGGACATTGAGGGAGTGGAACCCCTTGCGGTTGCGGAACTCCTCAGGATTCTGTAATGGCGCCCGCAAAGCCACGTGTGTGCAATCAATGGCCCCCTGCACCATGGGGAAGTCCGCAATAGCAGCGAAGCCCTGCGTGCGCTCCCCCTGCTTCTCCAGGGTCACGGGGAAGGTGATGAATTCACGCCTCCTTCTATAGAGGGCAGCTGTTACTTGACGGATGCAACAATGCACTGCAAATTGTGATATATTCGCGATGTCCCCAGTGGCTGACTGAAAGGATCCGCTGGCGTAAAAGTTGAGGACAACAGTCACTTTGACGGCCACCGACAGAGAGGTCCTGCACCGTAGACGCGGCTGCAGATCTTCAGCAAGCAGGTGGCACAGCTCAGTCACAACCTCCTTACCGAATCTGAGCCTTCGCAGACACTGCTCCTCCGACATGGTGAGGTATGACACCTGCTGCCTGAAAACCCTCTCAGCGTATTGTCGGATTGGGCGACCTCCATTGCCCCTCCTCCTTCTGGCCAATCCCGGCCCTCTCTCCCGCCATCTCTGTGCCCTGCCAAATGTCCGGCCATGAGGACGTTCCCCTCCAAAGTAGCTCCCATTGCTATGCCAGACGGGCAAGACACAGTTAAGTCTAGCGCTCCAACTGCTCCGGACAGGGCTGCAGGTCCCAAGTCTCTGAAGGCTAAATCAGAAAATTACTGTGCAACAGAAGGTCAGCAACTCTCTCCAGCAACGATCAGAATGAACAGGCCAAGTGGCTGCAGCTTTTATACTAGAGCTGTCCCCTTTAAATAGCGCCCCCCGACTCCGAGAATGGCCTGGGAACGTTCCATCCAACTGTCACTAATAGCGCCAGGCGGAAAGGTTGCGGGCGCCACCGAATATCCGGTCCGGGGCGCCAAAAAGGCGTTGCACACTGAAATGACGTCATGATCTGCCTGCGCACGCGGGCGCAAAGAGTTAGCGCAGGTGCTAAAAGGATACTCAATATGGGAGGTGGCACTATCTTCATTGCGCCCGCCCGAACATTGGGTAACGCCCCAATTCTCGGGCTCTTTAGGCGCTAATCGCTGGCGCAACCAACCGAATTTCTAGGCCACAGAGTCATAACAGCCCAGAAGGAGGCCATTCGGCCCATCAAGTCCATGCCGGCTCTCTGTAGAGCAATCCAGTCAGTCCCACTCCCCCGCTCTATCCCCGTAGCCCTGCAAGTTTATTTCCCTCAAGTGCCTATCCAGTCTCCCCTTGAAAACATTGAGTGTCTCCGCTTCCACCACTTCCGTCGGCAGCGAGTTCCGGGTCCTCACCACTTGCTGCGTGAAAATTTTTTTCCTCACATCCCCCCTGGTCATCGGTGTGCGCAGCGTCCCGGTTGCCGTGGTAACCCGGCCCCAAGCCGAAATTCAGTTGCGGCCGCCTCGCCAGTGGCAGCCGCAACTAAGACTCCGGCAAACGAGTGCTGCCGGAGTCTGCGCCGGCGCTTTAAGGAGGCGCGGCGGCCGGCCGCTTTCCCGCCGGCCGCCTGCCCGCAGCTACCTCCCCGGACTTCTCCCCCCCCCCCCCCCGGAACAGATGCAAGCCCGGCACTTGTCCGAGGTGCCGGGCTCATTTTTGAGGAGATTTGCGCGGGCCGCGGCCGGGTGCAGGCAGCTCCTCCTTAACGGAAGGAGGAGGCCTGCACTTCCCCAGCCTGCCGCACCGCATCGGGTGCCGCAGCGCCGGAATTGCGGCGCGAAACGGCAGTTAGCGCCCTTTTCCAGGCGCTAAGACCCTTCAGTAGCGCCGGCAGCCGTTTGGGCGCGGCGCCACTGAATTTTTGGCGCGCGCAGGGGACTTAGCGCCGGCACTAATTTCCGGCGCTAAAGCCCTGGCTAAGCCAAAACCCAATTTCTAGGCCTGAGTGTCTCCGCTTCCACCACTTCCGTCGGCAGCGAGTTCCGGGTCCTCACCACTCACTGCGTGAAAAAATTTTTCCTCACGTCCCCCCTGTATCTCTTGCCCAAAACCTTAAATCTGTGTCCCCTAGTCCTTGTACCATCAACTAGTGGGAACAGCCTTTCCCCGTCTAGCCTGTCCAAACCCGTCATAATCTTGTACACCTCTATCAAATCACCCCTCAACCTCCTTTGCTTTAATGAAAACAAATCCAGCTTCTCCAACCTGTCCTTGTGCCTTGTGTTTAGTGCCTTTAACATAGTAAAATGTCGCAAGGCACTTCACAGGGACTGGTACAGCAGGTAAAGAGGGTGTGTTTGCAACCTTCAAAGTACTGCACAGCAAATCACATCATATCTGCCCTGCGGAGGGTGCGGCTCTCCTGGTGGCACTGGTCTCCAGCCAGCACAAGCGATGCTTCTGGTGGACTTGGTGATGACCCCCACCCAGGAACCTGTTCGTCCTTCCTTCAGGGCCCTCGGGGCCAGCTTAAGAGATCAGAATGAGTGAAGCGGTGCATTCCTCTCCATCTAGGGGCCACTTCCTGCCGTCTGCCTGTTCGTAACTCAGTACAAGTGTAATAAAAATATCGCTAAGACACGCGGTGAAGTTACTGGAAAGTGAAGTGAGAGACGAGCCCTGTCGCTCTCTTACCTGGCTGGTCTTCCCCCCAGTCTGCTGAAGGTTGCTGGCTGACCCTGTCTTAAAGTCTGTACCTAGGTTTCCTGATACAGTTCCCACCACTTACCAATTTCCAATTCCAATTAAAATGCTTTATTGGCATGAAAGTTTACAGAGAACCATATTGCCAAAGCTTACATAGCAAAAAGGTACAGTTTTCCAACATTCTGTAGGTGTCAATCGATTTGACATTTGTTGGGTACATACAATATTACTTTTAAACAATATTAATTTTAAACAGTCATCCGTGCTAATCCCGGCCCCCCCCCCCCCCCACCCACCATTAACCATTACCATAAGAATCCATTACAAGGGCAGCACTTATAACATAAACAACCCGCATTTATACAGCGTCTTTAACGTAGCAAAACGTCCCCAGGCGCTTCACGGGAGTGTAATCAGACAACATTTAACATCGAGCCCCAGAAGGAGATATTAGGGCAAGCTTGGTCAAGGAAGTAGGTTTTTAAGGAGCGTCTTAAAGGAGGAGAGAGCTCGGGGCCCAGGCAGCTGAAGGCACGGCCGCCAATGGTGGAGCGATGGAAATCGGGGATGCTCAGGAGGCCAGAATTGGAGGAGCGCAGAGATCTCGGGAGAGTTGTGGGACTGGAGGAGGTTACAGAGATAGGGAGGGAGCGAGGGCCATGGAGGGATTTGAATTTTACAATTCATGGTGTTGCTTAACCGGGAGCCAATGTAGGCCAGCGAACACATATTAATCACCAGTTATTTTGTACAGTTCAATACTTCGCGATTTTAAAAAGTCTATGAATTTCGAGTAAAGTCAGCTCTTCAGTCAGTGGTTCACCGTGTTAACACCTACAGGAATTATTTCATTGCTACAACCTGTCCACCACCAACAGAGGACAAAGCATGTCGGGGGAGGAGGGGGAGGGGAGAGGGAGGGGGTGTGGAGGGGGAGGGGAGGGGGTGTGGAGGGGGAGGGGAGGGGAGAGGGAGGGGGTGTGGAGGGGGAGGGGAGAGGGAGGGGGTGTGGAGGGGAGAGGGAGGGGGTGTGGAGGGGGAGGGGAGGGGGAGGGGGTGTGGAGGGGGAGGGGAGGGGGTGTGGAGGGGGTGTGGAGGGTTTGGGGAGGGGAGGGGGTGTGGAGGGGGTGTGGAGGGTTTGGGGGAGGGGAGGGGGAGGGGAGGGGGTGGGGAGGGGAGAGGGTGTGGAGGGGGAGGGGAGGGGAGAGGGAGTGGGTGGGGAGGGGAGGGGAGAGGGAGTGGGGAGGGGAGGGGAGAGGGAGGGGGTGTGGATGAGGGA
Source organism: Somniosus microcephalus (assembly GCF_052327205.1). Classification (NCBI taxonomy): domain Eukaryota; kingdom Metazoa; phylum Chordata; class Chondrichthyes; order Squaliformes; family Somniosidae; genus Somniosus; species Somniosus microcephalus. The sequence goes on along the minus strand of NC_140996.1, from coordinate 5,519,080 downwards.
GGGGAGGGTGTGGAGGGGGAGGGGAGGGGAGAGGGTGTGGAGGGGTAGGGGAGGGGAGAGGGAGGGGGTGTGGATGAGTGAGGGGAGGGGGTGTGGATGGTTTGGGGGAGGGGAGGGGGGAGGGGGAGGGGAGGGGAGTGGGTGTGGATGGATTGGGGGAGGGGAGGGGGTGTGGATGGTTTGGGGGAGGGGAGGGGGTGTGGAGGGGGAGGGGAGGGGGTGTGAAGGGGGAGGGGAGGGGCTGTGGAGTGGAGGGGAGGGGGTGTGGAGGGGAGGGGAGGGGAGTGGGTGTGGATGGTTTGGGGGAGGGGAGGGAGTGTGGAGGGGTTGTGTTAGATCCGTGATTCTGAGAGTATGATGTTTTTCAATAACCACACGGATGCTGTAACTTAACAACCAACAGGTGTTTACTGGAGTAGGGTAGTCTCAAGACTGGGGGTACAGAGGCATGCTCAAGGCTTATATACAGGGGTGGTCACTGCTGGTACTACAGTATACAGGAGCTGTAAAAGTAGTTCTCTCTTAAAGGTACATACACTACAATTCCTCCCCTTTTAGATTAGCAGTACCCATAATATTCAAATAACAATTAACACTTTAACATGTACATTAAACAACAATAGTCCATTTATAGATTCAGTCTTTGGGGCGGCTTCCTGATCCTTTCTGGATAGCGCCTTTCCTGAGGTTCTTGTTCTTGGTGCGGAGGCAATTCTGGCCCCTTTTCGTCGGTTAGTTCATCAGTTTCCACTGCTCCTGGTTCTGAGGTAGATGCTACCGGTATGTCGGGTTCATCCCCAGGTACTCGAGACATGGGGTTGACTCGTTCCTGTGACGCTAAGATCTCATCGACGTGGCGTCTCACAATGTTCTCCCCGACATCCACTGTGTACATTAATGGCCCCTGCCTTGTGCATATCGTTCCGGGTTGCCATTTCTCTGTTCGGTAGTCACGGGCCATTGAAGCTCCTTGTCGGCTTCTCATTGATGTGCTGGAATTGTTTATCCTCAACATTTCTTCGCACATTTGGTCTGAGCAAATCCAGACGAGATCTCAACCTTCAGTTAAAGAACATCATGGCCGGGGTCTGGTTGGTAACTGCATGTGTCGCATTTCTGCAGGCTAATAGGAAATTGTCCACCTTATGCTGTAGTGGAATTTCATCGTCGCACATGGCCTTTATCGCCTTTTTAAAGGTTTGTACGAACCTCTCAGCCAATCCATTTGTGGCTGGATGATACGGGGCGGATGTGTAATGCCTTACCCATTCCTTCTCATAAATTTCCGAAACTCTTCGGACACAAACTGTGGTCCATTATCAGAGCAAATCTGCTCTGGCAAGCCGTTCCTGGCAAATATGGTCCGCAGGACTGCAATCGTTTTCTCTGTAGTGGTTGAGGACATTTTTATCACCTCAGGCCATTTCGAGTGAGCATCCACTGCTATTAAGAACATTGAGTCCATGAATGGACCAGCAAAATCAATATGCACCCATTGCCATGGAGAGGAGGGCCACTCCCATGGGTGTAGAGGGGCATGTGGTGCTGCATTTTGGACCTTCTGGCATCCTGAGCAGCTCTTGGTTAGGTCCTCGATTTGTTGATCGATCCCCGGCTACCACACATAAGCCCTAGCAAGGCTTTTCATTTTCACCCCTCCCAGATGACCTTCATGAAGCTCATTTAGCACTCTCTCCCTTAACTTGGGTGGAATCACCACTCGGGATCCACACATCACTGTCCCCTGGCATACTGACAGCTGTTCTCTTCTGGATGAGAATGCTGGCAACAGTGAGTCGCCATGTGTTGGCCATCCCCTCACCGTCAAATCATATACCCGAGACAGTGTCGGATCATTGCGGGTCTCCTTCTCTATATCCGTGTTAGTTACTGGCAATCGTTCAATTATTGACGAATAAAATATCTCGATAGGGTCCACTGCTGGTGCTTCCTCCACAGTAGGCAGTGGCAAGCGTGATAGCCCATCAGCGTTTCCATGCTGTTTTGTGCCTTTATATTCTATTTCATATTGGTTCGCCCCTAGAAAAAGGGACCATCTTTGTAACCGTTGTGCAGTCATCACCGGAACGCCCTTCTTTGGATTAAAGATGGAGACAAGTGGTTGGTGGTCAGTCAGCAAGGTGAACTTCTGCCCATGCAGATAGTGGTTGAATTTTTTTACTCCCCATACTAGGCTGAGGGCCTCCCTGTCAATCTGGGCGTAGTTGCGCTCAGCTGAGGTTAGTGACCGAGACGCAAAGGCTACTGGCCTCTCCAACCCGTCTGGGAATTTGTGCGACAGCACCGCTCCAATACCGTAGGGTGATGCATCACATGCCAAACGAATTGGTAGTGCTGGGTTGAAATGGGCCAACACCTCTTTTGATGTGATCAATTCTTTGCACTTCTGGAAAGCTCGTTTACGTTCGTCATTCCACTTCCATGGTACCCCTGTTTGCAGTAGGGTGTTCAGTGGGTGTAATACCGTAGACAAATTTGGCAAGAACTTATGGTAGTAGTTTACCAGCCCGAGGAACGATCTCAATTGTGACACATTTTCCGGTGCTGGAGCCTTGACTACTGCCTCAATCTTTTCAGGGGACTTATGTAACCCCTCTTCATCAATAACGTGGCCACAATACGAGATCTGCTTCTGGAAAAACTCGCACTTGTGGCGATTAGCTCGTAGCCCATATTCCTTTAATCTAGTGAGCACCTTCTCCAGGTTGGCGAGGTGATCACTGTCATTTTCGCCCGTGACCAGGATGTCGTCCAAATAACACTGGGTCCCTGGAATCCCTTGCAGGACTTGATCCATCGCCCTTTGCCAAATAGCCGGAGCCGATGCTACCCCGAACACCAGCCGGTTGTATTGTAGAGACCTTTATGAGTGTTGATTGTGAGGTATTGTTTCGAGGCTTCTCCTACCTCCATTTGCAAGTATGCCTGGGCTAGATCAATTTTGGTGAAGCGTTTACCTCCAGATAGCGAGGCGAAAATATCCTCAATTCGTGGAAGCGGATATTGTACTGTGTGAAGGACTGGGTTCACTGTCACCTTAAAATCCCCACAGATGCGGACCTTCTTTGGTTCCCCAGGCGTATTACTCAACGACCTCTTCATTACAGGAATGATGGGTGTAGCCCACTCGCTCCAGTCTACTTTGGACAATACTCCTGAACGTTCCAACCCTTCCAGCTCTGCTTCGACGGCTGGTCTGATCGCATAAGGTACCGGTCTGGCCTTAAGAAACTTTGGACTTGCATTTTCCTCTATTTTAATCATTGCTGTATGCCTTTTAGTGTTCCGAGTCCCTCCTGGAACACTTCTTTTGCGTCAGTTAGCATTTTTGACAGTCGTCCAGGTGTGACGTCGTCATCCCTTTTGGCCTCAACCTTCAGTGCCTGTATGGAATGCCAATCTAATTGTATCTTCCGGATCCATTCACGTCCTAGTAGTGGTGGTTATTCTGCCCTCGCAACGCGATCCTATGCAGAGCTAGACAGATAGCGAACAACTTGATATCTTCCCGTAAAATCACAAGGCTTGACTTTTCTTGTAACGCTTTATTGAAAGATTCTTATTATTGTAAAACTGAAATACAACACAGAAATGGAAGCACACATTAGTATACAAGCGCATAACTGATACGTATACACAAATTTAGGTACGCCTGAGCAACACAGTACATTTGGCATGTAAATTACCAAACACGTGGAAACACAGCTTACTGTGAATATACATTTAGCAAACTGGGAGGCATTCTCTTTAAATTAGCCCTGTACATGGTGTATCAAAATACAGCTACTAGTTAACCAGCTAGACAGAGAAAAGTTACAACTAAACATTTTCTACAACATGCAGTGCACACTAATCATCTATAGCATTCTAAAATACTTACAGACAAATAATTTCCAAGACTCAAGCATGGGGACAATACAACTGAGGAGCCTGTGCTGCTGTAGGAGCACCGTGGTGTAGGTCCTGTTCCAGCGGCGACTCCACGAGGACTGGGCTAGCAGTCCCGTGGGGAGCGTGATGACCTCATCACGCTCGGTCGCGTTTGCCCGCGCTTGGGGCGTCCCGTGACTGCGTAGTTGCGTCGCTGGCCGTGTTTCTGGCCGTTGAGGCCGAAGTCGGGAGCGGGAACTGGAGGCCAGGCTGAGCCGGTGCTTGCCGCGGGAGCAGAAGATCGCGTCGCGCCCGGCGGCTGGTCGATGCGGCCGAAGACGCTAGGCTGGGCTGAGCCGGCGGCCTTTCTGGAAGGCCGAGTCGGGCCGGCAGCCGCCTCACGCACGTCACGTCGTACGTGACGTGACGTCAGCACGCTACGTCGTACATGACGTGACGTCAGCACGCTAAGGCGCGTCTTAAAGGGGCAATCGCCCTAAAAGGTAAGTTAAAGGGGCAACGGCCCCAACAGGTAGGTTATACGTATATAAGTAAGTTAAATACATACAGTGAGGTTAAGTTAGAGGGAGAGGCAGCACACTCCCCGCTTGGTACAATTCCATTGTACCACTACAGATACAAAATAAACCTAAAGAAAACGTCCTTTGGCTGCAACATACTCAGAGTCCGTTCTCTAGGTTTCTTCAGAAAGGAGGACTGCGATCTCTGAGACTGGCCTCAGAAACACTTTGACAGGCCCCTCCTTGACGATCTTCACCTCCACCTTGCGGACCCTCTTGTCCCTGGTCGGCAGAGTTTTGACAACCAGTCCCACTGGCCATTCATTTCTGCGTGCTTGGCTGTCTTTCAGCAAGACAACATCTCTCACTTTGACATTCGGCTTGTCTTCTGTCCATTTCCTACGGCTCTGTAGGGTGGACGAATACTCTCCTCTTTGCTTGGGGAATGTCTGTCCCTCTTCAAGACATTTGAATTCCTCCTTGAAGACATCATGCTGGACAGAGCGAATGATCACACCTTTGGCTTGTGAAGGCTCAATTGTGCTGGATACTTCTTTAGAACATTTCCATCCTTTGCGTTCTATGTTGTCCGAATTCCTCTTGAAGGATGCTGCTACATGAATGAGTCGGGCTGTGGTTCGGCAGAGTGTTCTCCAGCTTGAGAATCGCTCGAAGCGTTGTGAGCCCAACTGAGATTCTGAGGTTTTGGTGACCAGGGTCGTAACTTCAGGCCGAATCTCAGTATCAGCTTCAGGCTCCACAAGGGTGAAGGGATTGGACTCAGGAGTCTCCTCTGTGTTGACATTAGACAGGAAAGAGGGGCCCGAGAACCAACTGCTTTGCTGTAGGTGTGCTGCTGGTATAGACCTGGTAGCATGGTCTGCAGGGTTCAGGTCTGTGGAGACATAGCACCACTGGTCAGGGTGAGTGGATCGTCTGATACGAGTCACCCGGTTGGAAACATACACATAAAACCTTCTTGTGGAGTTGTGGATGTAACCAAGTACAATCTTGCTGTCCGTGAAGAACTTGACGGCGCCCACGTCGATGTCAATCTCGTCTCTGATCAACCGTAGGTTCCCTTTTGCTTCTTTTTCTGGGAGGAGTGGAGCATCCCACTCACTCTGATCTGATGAGAGTTCCCGTACTAATGCTTTTCCTTGCATTGTTATGGGAGCTACGAACCCCAAAGGGTCGTACAAACTGTTGACTGTGGACAGGACGCCTCTCCGTGTGAATGGCCTTTCTTCACGGGACACCAGGAATGTGACGCTGTCTGTTTCCAGGTTCCAGGAGAGTCCCAGGCTCCGTTGAAGGGGGGGAGGATCCACTCCAAGGTGCAAATCCTTCAGATCCTTGGCACGGTCCTCTGCAGGGAAGGCTTCCATCACCTGTCCACTGTTCGATGTTACCTTGTGTAGTCTCAGGTTGGACTCTTTCCATGGCCAACAACTTTCAGGACGGCCATCTAACTCTAGAAGGCCCGAACTCAACAACTCTCGGCGGATAAGGCACCCAGCGAGGTCCTGTGTGCCCTGTGGCTCGGGTGAGGACTGCTTGGCTGGATTGGCCGAGTGCTGTGGAGGTCTCTGTAGGTAAGTCTTGCTTGTTTCTTCTCCTTTAAGCTCAGTGTCTCCAAAAACAGGCTGTTTACTACTGTGGTGAGTAGCTGGTTCTGCGTCGAGATAGTTGGATGTTTCCTTGGAGAACAATTTGGAGTGTTGTTGGACATACTCACTTGTACGTTGCACTGGACTGAGGGGCTGTCCCAGAACATATGTTTCCTGGCTGGGCTCCCCGCCTTCGTTCTCCTCACCTTTTTCATAAGCTGCGGCTTTAGCTTTAGCGGCAGCGGCAGCTCTCTGGCTTTGGAGAATGTGGAGACTGGCAGCGAGGTCAGCTCTCTGCTTTGTAACACTAGCGTCGAGGTCAGCTTTCTGCTTCATCACACTAGCTTCTTTTTCAGCAAGGGCCAATTGAGCCTGGGCAGCTTCTGCCTTGGCACGTGCTTTGGCGGCTGCAGAAGCTGTCGATGACGACAGTCTGCTGGACTGCCGAGATGATCTAGTGGATACTTTAGAGGACTGTGCTGTCTGCTTCATCACACTGGCGTCGAGGTCAGCTCTCTGCTTCATCACACTAGCGTCGAGGTCGGCTCTCTGCTTCATAAGGTCAGCTTTCTGTTTCATCATACTAGCTTCGAGGTCAGCTCTCTGCTTCATCACACTAGCGTCGAGGTCGGCTCTCTGCTTCATAAGGTCAGCTTTCTGCTTCATCATACTAGCTTCGAGGTCAGCTCTCTGCTTCATCACACTAGCGTCGAGGTCGGCTCTCTGCTTCATAAGGTCAGCTTCTTTTTCAGCAAAGGACAATTGAGCCTGGGCAGCTTTTGCCTTGGCACGTGCTTTGGCGGCTGCAGAAGCTGTCGATGACGACGGTCTGCTGGACCGCCGAGATGACCTAGAGGATACTTTAGAGGACTGTGACTTGGCAGCGTTTGCTCGGAAAGGCTCATGCTTCTCGATTGGCTGGTCGACGTCCTCTATGGTATATTGTCTTCCTGAGCGTAGACTCATGGTAGCTGAGTGGTATCTTCCTGTGCCTGAGCCCGCTGTGCTGTTGTCTTTTTACTATTCTGCCCTCGCAACGCGATCCTATGCAGAGCTAGACAGATAGCGAACAACTTGATATCTTCCCGTAAAATCACAAGGCTTGACTTTTCTTGTAATGCTTTATTGAAAGATTCTTATTATTGTAAAACTGAAATACAACACAGAAATGGAAGCACACATTAGTATACAAGCGCATAACTGATATGCATACACAAATTTAGGTACGCCTGAGCAACACAGTACATTTAGCATGTAAATTACCAAACACGTGGAAACACAGCTTACTGTAAATATACATTTAGTAAACTGGGAGGCATTCTCTTTAAATTAGCCCTGTACATGGTGTATCAAAATACAGCTACTAGTTAACCAGCTAGACAGAGAAAAGTTACAACTAAACATTTTCTACAACATGCAGTGCACACTAATCATCTATAGCATTCTAAAATACTTACAGACAAATAATTTCCAAGACTCAAGCATGGGGACAATACAACTGAGGAGCCTGTGCTGCTGTAGGAGCACCGTGGTGTAGGTCCTGTTCCAGCGGCGACTCCACGAGGACTGGGCTAGCAGTCCCGTGGGGAGCGTGATGACCTCATCACGCTCGGTCGCGTTTGCCCGCGCTTGGGGCGTCCCGTGACTGCGTAGTTGCGTCGCTGGCCGTGTTTCTGGCCGTTGAGGCCGAAGTCGGGAGCGGGAACTGGAGGCCAGGCTGAGCCGGTGCTTGCCGCGGGAGCAGAAGATCGCGTCACGCCCGGCGGCTGGTCGATGCGGCCGAAGACGCTAGGCTGGGCTGAGCTGGCGGCCTTTCTGGAAGGCCGAGTCGGGCCGGCAGCCGCCTCACGCACGTCACGTCGTACGTGACGTGACGTCAGCACGCTACGTCGTACATGACGTGACGTCAGCACGCTAAGGCGCGTCTTAAAGGGGCAATCGCCCTAAAAGGTAAGTTAAAGGGGCAACGGCCCCAACAGGTAGGTTATACGTATATAAGTAAGTTAAATACATACAGTGAGGTTAAGTTAGAGGGAGAGGCAGCACAGTGGTCCTCCATCTGGTAATACATATAGGTCCATTTTAGGTATTTCCTGGCCTTTGTATATCACTTTCACCCTTATTTTTCCTTTGGGGTAGACTTTTTGCCCCGTGTACGTCTTCAAGACAATCTCTGTAGCTTTCAAGGGTATGTGTGAAAATAGCCGCTTGTAGTCCCTTTGGTTTATGACTGTTAGGGCTGATCCTGTGTCCAATTCCATTTTCACTTGGACTCCATCTATCTTGAGTGTGACCCAGATAGTCTGGTGATCCTCCATTTTGGTTACCTTATGTAGTTTCAGACAACCCAGCTCCTTGCTTCCGGAGTCTGTATCACTTTTCTGTTCATCTGAACTACTGTCCATCACCTGGTGTACCTTTTTGTACTTCTCCTGTGGAGATTTCTTGCTGTTGGTTTTCTTCCCTGACCTGCAGACTCTTGCTATGTGTCCTGCTTTTCCACACTGTCTGCACACTTGGTCCTTGAACCAACAATCCTTCTGGTCGTGTGTTGTTCTGCCGCAGCGATAACACTTCCCTGTTCCATATGACATTTCATTAGTGCCATATTCTTGTGGTCTCCGTTGTATCTCTGCAGCGCCCCTTGCGGCTGTTTCGTGTGATACTGCCATGCTGAAAGCCTTGTCCAGCGTAAGATCCTTTTCTGATAGAAGTCGTTTCTGGGTTCCTTCACTTTGAAGCCCACACACAAACTTGTCCCTTAACGTATCTGCTAGTCCCGTTCCAAACTGGCAGTGTTTCGATAGCTTGCGCAGTTCCGTTAAGTACTCAACATTACTTTCATCTTTATGCTGGTTCCTTTTGTGGAACTTAAATCTTTCTGCTATCCGCAGCGGTGTGGGGTTTAAGTGGTCCTGTAGGATTTCTACTGTGCTTTCGAAATTCTTATTCACGGGCTTCTCTGGGGTTATTAGGTTTCGCAGTAAGCCATAAGTTTTTGCACCCATGGAATTTAACAAAACCAGTGCTTTCCTAGCATCTGGCACTTCATTCGCCCTGCAGTACACCTCAATACATTCCACATATGTCGCCCAATCATCGACTTCATTGTCGAACGTAGAGATACTGCCACTCTTCGGCAACCCTGGGTGTGATTTAACTGTCAACAATGGCGTCTCCCGCGCTCTCCCTTCTTCTCCGCTGGCACAAAATGGCATCTCCCGCGCTTCCCTTTCTTCCCGCGCTCGCCCTTCTTCTCCGCTGCGGCTTCTAAAAATGGCGTCTCCCGCGCTTTTCCTTCTTCTCCGTGGCTCAATGGCATCTCCCGCGCTCTCCCTTCTTCTCCCCGCGGACACTGTTCAGCCCTTGAGCCCTGGCTGCTGCTTTACCCTCTTTATCTCCGTTTTGTTTCTCCTCGACACCGCTCGGTTTTCAACCCCCGGCTGCACCCTGTGCGCTTCACCCTCTCCCTTACCCCGTCGACGCTGCTCGGCTTTTTCTCTGCCGCCAGTCGGCTCCAGCCGCCGCTGTCCGGGAAGGGTCTGCGCTGTACCTGTTGCCAGTCTGTTGCTGGATCGTTGTGGCTGGGGAGCCAAGCCCGGCTCTCAACAGCCCCCCCTGCGATGTTCACTCTCTGCCGGACGATTGGGCGGTTGCTCGTGGTCGACGCCCGTGCTTCTGGCCTCGACTTTCTTCCACCGCCCTCCCGGAGCGAATCCTTGAAGGGAAATGCAGAGTTGCAGGTAGATTCGAATCGACACTCGTCGCCACTGTTAGATCCGTGATTCTGAGAGTATGATGTTTTCAAATAACTACACGGATGCTGTAACTTAACAATCAACAGGTGTTTACTGGAGTAGGGTAGTCTCAAGACTGGGGGTACAGAGGCATGCTCAAGGCTTATATACAGGTGTGGTCACTGCCGGTACTACAGTATACAGGAGCTGTAAAAGTAGTTCTCTCTTAAAGGTACATACACTACAGGTTGGGGATGGGAATGTGTTGGGGAGGGGGAGGGGAGTGGGTGTGGAGGGGGTGTGGATGGTTTTGGGGAGGGGAGGGGAGTAATATTTACATAAATGAATTGGCAAAACTACTTGAACAATCTACAGCACCCGGCCTCACCCTATATGAATCCAAGGTTAAATTCCTCCTCTATGCAGATGACCTGGTTCTGCTGTCACCAACTAAGGAGGGACTACAGCAGAACCTTTTGGTAGATACAAAAGGCTAAAGACGGAGGAAGCCCTAGAGGAGTACAAAAAGTGCAGGGGGATACTTAAAAAAGAAATTAGGAGATCAAGGAGGGGCCATGAAATAACACTGGCAAGCAAAATAAAGGAAAATCCGAAGATGTTTTATAAGTATATTAAGGGTAAGAGGATAACTAGGGAAAAAATAGGGCCCATTAGGGACAAAAGTGGCAATCTGTGTGTGGAGCCGGAAGATGTAGGAGGGGTTCTAAATGAATTTTTTGCATCTGTTTTCACTATGGAGAAGGACGATGTAGACATAGAAATAGGGCGGGGGGACTGTGATATGCTCGAACATATTAACATCGAGAGGGAGGAGGTATTGGCGGTTTTAGCTGGCCTAAAAATGGATAAATCCCCAGGCCCGGATGAAATGTATCCCAGGCTGCTGTGTGAGGCAAAGGAGGAGATTGCGGGGGCTCTAACACATATATTCAGGACCTCTCTGGCCACAGGGGATGTGCCAGAGGACTGGAGAACCGCTAATGTAGTACCATTATTCAAGAAGGGTAGTAGGGAAAAACCGGGGAACTACAGGCCAGTGAGCCTAACATCAGTGGTAGGAAAATTATTGGAAAAAATCCTGAGGGACAAAATTTGTCTCCACTTGGAGAGGCAAGGATTAATCAGGGATAGTCAACATGGCTTTGTCAAGGGAAGATCATGTCTGACTAATTTGATTGAATTTTTTGAGGGGGTGACTAGGTGTGTGGATGAGGGTAACGCAGTGGATGTGGTATACATGGATTTCAGTAAGGCCTTCGATAAAGTCCCGCACAGGAGACTGGTCAAGAAGGTAAGAGCCCATGGAATCCAGGGTGCCTTGGCACATTGGATACAAAACTGGCTTAGTGGCAGAAGGCAGAGGGTGATGGTCGAAGGTTGTTTTTGTGACTGGAAGCCTGTGGCCAGTGGGGTACCACAGGGATCGGTGCTGGGTCCCTTGCTGTTTGTGGTCTACATTAATGACTTGGATATGAATGTAAAGGGTATGATCAGTAAGTTCGCGGATGATACAAAAATTGGTAGGGTGGTAAATAGCGAGGAGGGTAGCCTCAGTCTGCAGGACGATATAGATGGGTTGGTCAGATGGGCGGAACAGTGGCAAATGGAATTTAACCCGGAAAAGTGCGAGGTGATGCACTTTGGGGGGACTAACAAGGCAAAGGAATACACAATGAATGGAAAGACCCTAGGCAAGACGGAGGGTCAGAGGGATCTGGGTGTGCAAGTACACAGATCCCTGAAGGCGGCGGAACAGGTGGATAAGGTGGTAAAAAAGGCATATGGGATACTTGCCTTCATTAGCCGAGGCATTGAATATAAGAGCAAGGAGGTTATGATGGAGCTGTATAAAACACTGGTTAGGCCACAGCTGGAATATTGTGTGCAGTTCTGGTCGCCACACTACAGGAAGGATGTGATCGTGTTAGAGAGGGTGCAGAGGAGGTTCACCAGGATGTTACCAGGGCTGGAGCGCTTCAGCTATGAAGAGAGACTGGGCAGGTTGGGTTTGTTTTCCTTGGAGCTGAGGAGGCTGAGGGGGGACATGATTGAGGTGTACAAAATTATGAGGGGCATAGATAGGATGGATGCTGAGGAGCTTTTTCCCTTAGTAGAGGGGTCAATAACTAGGGGGCATAGATTCAAGGTAAAGGGCGGGAGGTTTAGAGGGGATTTGAGAAAGAACTTTTTCACCCAGAGGGTGGTTGGAGTCTGGAACTCACTGCCTGAAAGGGTTGTGGAGGCAGAAACCCTCACAACATTTAAGAAGCATTTGGATGTGCACTTGAAATGCCATAGCATACAAGGCTACGGGCCAAATGCTGGAATATGGGATTAGATTAGACAGGGCTTGATGGCCGGCGCGGACACGATGGGCCGAAGGGCCTCTATCCGTGCTGTATTACTCTATGACTCTATGACTCTAACCTGGATCTGCTGGAGTCATTCTGCCAGACCTGGGCCCTGACAATAAATCCCCCAAAAACCAAAGTCCTTGTGTTCCAGCAAAGATCCAGACATCAGGGACCCAAAATAAATTTCACACTAGGAACAACCAAAATTGAACAAACCACTAACTACACATACTTGGGCTTAAAAATCAGTTCTACGGGAAATTTTTCATCTGGCTGTGAATGAACTGAAAGAGAAAGCAAGAAGGGCTTTCTATGCCATTAAAAAATCAATCCAAATAGAAATTCCAATTGGCATTTGGCTCAAAATTTTTAAATCAGTAATTGAACCAATTGCACTCTATGGCAGTGAGGTGTGGGGACCGCTAACACAACAAGAATTTGCAAAATGGGACAAACACCCAATTGAGATCCTACATGCAGAATTCTGTAAAAGTATCCTCCGGACTCAAAGGAAAACCGTAAACAATGCATGCAGGGCAGAACTAGGCCAATATCCATTAATAATCACTGTCCAAAAAAGAGCCAACAAATTTTGGAAACACCTAAAAATGAGCAACCCCCACTGCTATCATTACGAAGCCCTGAAATGCCAAGAGAGGACCATAAAGAAGAATACCCTCAGTCAACTAGTCCTGGGACTCAGTGAAGTAACCACTAACACTACTAACAATAACCAGCCCCAGGACAGTGACAGCGTAACACAAAGAATTCGACCCAACACAATCGTCACTAAGCAAAAGGAAAAATATCTGTCATATTGGGCAGAAACAACAAAAACCCAAAACAAACTCAATTGCTACTTGGCCCTAAACAGACAATACAGCATGGCTGATTACCTGACCATGGTAAAGGACAGCAAACTGAGAAAAACCTTGACAATGTACAGACTTAGTGAACATAGCCTGGCGATCGAAAAAGGTAGACACAGGCAGACCCGGCTACCAAGAGAGGACAGGATATGCTCTCACTGCAGTCAGGGAGTGGTGGAGACAGAGATGCACTTCCTCACAGCTTGTAGAAAATATCAGGGCATAAGGGAGAATTTCTACCCAAAATTCACAAAAATATGCCCGGAATTCAGAAATTTGAATGACGACCAAAAACTCCCATACCTACTAGGGGAAGAGAGAAATTGTGTAACCCTAGCGGCACACTATGTTACAGCTTGCCATAAACAGAGGGACAACCACTAAATATAAGAAAAGAGTGTATACAAATTATATGAATGTATATTTATACACTCAGGGATATATCTGTTTATACACTGTATGTATAGATCTGTATTTTTTGTGTTCAACCATGAATGTTTTTCGATGCTTTGGCAACATAAGATGTACCTTGTCATGCCAATAAAGCGATTTGAATTGAATTGAATTGGATGGTTTGGGGGAGGGTTGGGGAGGGGGAGGGGTGATAATTGTGCCGAATCTCACCCCAGGTAAATGAGTGGAGTCTCTGTGAAGAAGCCCCCTCAGTTGTCAGGGTAACTGAGGAAGTGGTCAGGCCAGATCCTCAGAACAAAGAGCGAGCAATCTGCTGGGCAATCTCAGGCAGGCTCTGAACATGTGCAGTGAGATTTGCTCTGGGGAGGTGCAGTGGGTGTTGCAATCCCTCCCTCGCCAGGGTTAAAGTGGGAATGAATGTGGATGTTGTAATGCTTGTTTAGTGCATTCACCACTTGGCAGCTGGTGCAGGCTGAGGGAGGCAGAGCCGAGACAATCCGACACAAGATGCTGGCCATCCTGGTCCTGCTGTTCCTCGCCACCCCGCAGTCCTGGCAGTGTAAGGCAGCTCTTCGACTGGGGGAGTCGCCCCTCACTCTCTCGCTCTCTCTGTCTCTCATCTCTTTCTCTCTCTCTCTCACTTTTTCTTTCTCTCACTCTCTCATCCCTCTCTCTCTCTCTCTCTCTACAGTCGTGTCCCGCAGAGCCGCCTCCAGCTTCCTCGGTCGGATCAAACGGGCCAACCACGTCTTCGAGGAGACCAAGCAGGGCCACTTGGAGCGGGAGTGTGTGGAGGAATTCTGCAACAAGGAGGAGGCCAGGGAAGTCTTCGAGAACGACCCAGAGACGGTAGAGAATGTGCTGCTCCCTCTGTGCCCTGCGGCCAGGAGTTGGCCAGATCAGGAGGGAGTCTTTCTCCATCTTTTGATTCCAGCCCTGCAGTGTGTCTGTGTGTGTGTCTGTGTGTCTATGTCTGTGTGTGTGTGTCTGTGTCTGTGTGTCTATGTGTGTGTGTGTGTCTGTGTGTCTATGTGTGTGTGTCTGTGTGTGTGTCTGTGTGTCTGTGTGTGTGTGTGTGTCTGTGTGTCTATGTGTGTGTGTCTGTGTGTGTGTGTGTGTGTGTCTGTGTGTGTGTCTATGTGTGTGTGTCTCTGTGTCTGTGTGTGTCTATGTCTGTGTGTGTGTGTCTGTGTGTCTGTGTGTGTGTCTGTGTCTCTGTGTCTGTGTGTGTGTGTCTCTGTGTCTGTGTGGATATAAAGTGAGGTTTGTGGGAAGAGGTGTAGAGTATTTGGGGCACCAGAGCCCTGGCTCTCAGCCTGATCTACAGGATCTGTAAAGGGGGAAAGTGCCCAGTGTTCTGTTTGAGATGTTGAATGAGTGAGAGATGCTGCACTAGTGGCCGGGGAGGTGTCAGTAATCTGTCCCTGACACGGTCAATCTCCTGGTGTCTGCGACTCAGCATTCCTTTACTTGCTGATTTACACTCCAAGCTTTCTGGATGTTATTACAGAAAGCTGTGCTTTTTGTTGTTCGGTGCAAGCAGTTACATGTCAGATAACGTGAGTGTGTCGAGCTCAGTTTGTCACTGATGTGTTCCGCGAGTCAAGGCCACAGAATAAGGCGTCTTTTAAACAGATCCCTAATTGAGGAAAAGTTGAGAGTGAGATTTCTTAGCAAACATCATTATTTTATCTGAAACACGTTGCTACTTTGCAGTGCTTCTGTCAGCAAGCTAGGGTTTGAGTCGAGCCCAGCTAAATATCCGTCTCCCTGCACCCATTAGATTTCTAAATCCCAGCTGCTAAAACAAACAGTAATTACAGTAATAAGAAGGCCACGAAGGGTTGCAGTGCTGCAGCTAACATCAGCCCTCAGTTACAAGAGCAAACGCTGGAACTTTTTACTTTTAATTAAAATTGTTTCTGCTCTTTAATTAACCGGAGGCTGCTTTAGCTGAACAATTAGACTGTGTGCCCTGAGGAATATAAGAACAGGAGGAGGCCATTCAGCCCCTCCAGCCTGTTCCGCCATTCAATGAGATCACGGCTGCTCTGTATCCCTAACTCCATCCACCCGTCTTGGCTCCGTAACCCTTAATACCCTTGGCTAACAAAAATCTATGGATCTGGGATTGAAGATGATTAACTGAGCTGGAATCTGCTGCTCTTTGTGGGAGAGAGTTCCACACTTCCACCACCCTTTGTGTGAAGTGTTTCCTTAAAGGGGCAATTCAGTCTCTGCAGAATTGTGCATCATGTGGTATAATAGGCCTGTTCCTATTGGGCAGCGTACCCTCTGCCCTGCCCTGAGTAACACCGTGGAGGGACCCACCATCGGAATCTGCTAATATAACCTCCAGTGGTGCTGCCGCCGATAAGTTAGACAATGCCCCATTTTACCGTCGCACGTCTGTCATGCTTCAAAGTGTCACAACAACTCGCATCTATGTAGCGCCTTTAATGTCGAAAGAAAACGCCCCAAGGCACTTCACAGAGGCGTAAAAAGGAAAGAAAGACTTGCATTTCTATAGCACCTTTCACGACCACGGACGTCTCAAAGCTCTTTACAGTCAATGAAGTACTTTTGAAGTGTCGTCACTGTTGTAATGTAGGAAACGCAGCAGCCAATTTACGCACAGCAAGCTCCCACAAACAGCAATGTGATAATGACCAGATAATCTGTTTTTATTATGTTGGTTGAGGGATAAATATTGGGCAGGACACCGGGGAGAACTCCCCTGCTCTTCTTCAAAATAGGGCCATGGGATCTTTTACGTCCTGAGAGAGCAGACGGGTCCTCAGTTTCTCATCTCATCCGAAAGACGGTACCTCTGACAGTGCTGCACTCCCTCAGTACTGCCCCTCCGACAGTGCAGCCCTCCCTCAGTACTGCCCCTCCGACAGTGTGGCGCTCCCTCAGTACTGCCCCTCTGACAGTGCGGCGCTCCCTCAGTACTGCCCCTCCGACAGTGCGGCGCTCCCTCAGTACTGCCATCCGACAGTGCGGAGCTCCCTCAGTACGGCCCCTCCGACAGTGCGGAGCTTCCTCAGTACTGTCCCTCCGACAGTGCGGTGCTCCCTCAGTACTGCCCCTCCAACAGTGCGGAGCTCCCTCAGTACTGTCCCTCTGACAGTGCAGCGCTCCCTCAGTACTGCCCCTCCGACAGTGCGGCGCTCCCTCAGTACTGCCCCTCCAACAGTGCGGAGCTCCCTCAGTACTGTCCCTCTGACAGTGCAGCGCTCCCTCAGTACTGCCCCTCCGACAGTGCGGAGCTCCCTCAGTACTGTCCCTCTGACAGTGCAGCGCTCCCTCAGTACTGCCCCTCCGACAGTGCAGCGCTCCCTCAGTACTGCCCCTCCGACAGTGCAGCGCTCCCTCAGTACTGCCCCTCCGACAGTGCAGCGCTCCCTCAGTACTGCACTGGAGTGTCGGCCTGGATTTATTTGCTAAGGGAAACGATGGGCGCTGAGCCAGAGAAGCAGACATTAGGAGTGGTGACCGAAAGCTTGGTCGAAGAAGTGGCTTTCAAGGAGGAGGGAGAGGTGAAAGGGTTTAGGGAGGGAATTCCAGAGCTTGAGGCCGATGAATGCATGGCGGCCAATGGTGTTATGACAGACGGGAGGAGGGGAATGCGCAGGAGGCCAGAAGCAGTGGAACAGAGAGTTCAAGGTTTGTGGTAGGAGGAAGACAGCTTGACATTTCATCTTGGGCTCTGGTGACCTCGAGCCTGAAATTTACAACAAATTTGGGTGTCACGGGGAAGGTCGGCATTTCTTGAACAATCTCTGTTTTAATGTAACTGGATGGTGAGCTCGGCCACTTCAGAGGACAGTTAAGAGTCAACGATATTTGTGTGGGACTGGAGTCACCTATAGGCCCAGACCGGGTAAACATAGAAACATAGAAGATAGGAGCAGGAGTAGGCCATTCGGCCCCTCGAGCCTGTTCCGCCATTTAATGAGATCATGGCTGATCATCCAAATTCAGTACCCTGTCCCTGCCTTCTCCCCATATCCCTTGATCCCTTTAGCCTCAAGAAATATATCCAACTCTTTCTTGAATATATTTAATGAACTGGCCTCCACCGCCCTCTGTGGCAGAGAATTCCACAGGTTCACCACTCTCTGGGTGAAGAAATTCCTCCTCATTTCAGTCCTAAATGGCCTACCCCTTATCCTTAGACTATGACCCCTGGTTCTGGACTCCCCGGCCATCAGAAACATCCTTTCTGCATCTAGTTTGTCCAGACCTGACAGAATTTTATAGGTTTCGATGAGATCCCCTCTCAATCTTCTAAACTCCAGTGAGTATAAGCCCAATTGACACAATCTCTCCTCGTACGTCATTCCTGCCATCCCAGGTATCAGTCTGGTGAATCTTCGCTGAACTCCCTCCATGGCAAGAACATCCTTCCTGAGATAAGGTGACCAAAAGTGCACACCATACTCAAGGTGCGGTCTCACCAAGGCCCTGTACAACTGCAGCAAGACATCCTTGTTCCTGTACTCGAACCCTCTCGCTACGAAGGCCAACATACCATTTGCCTTCTTAACCGCCTGCTGCACCTGCATGCTTACCTTCAGCGACTGGTGCACAAGAACACCCAGGTCTCTTTGCACTTCCCCTTCTCCCAATCTATTGCCATTCAAATAATAATCTGCCTTCCTGTTTTTGCCACCAAAGTGGATAACCTCGCATTTATCCACATTATAGTGCATTTGCCATGTTTCTGCCCAATCACCCAACCTGTCCAAGACGGCGGGTTTCCTTCCCTAAAGGACGACAGTGAAACAGTTGGGTCTTTAATGACAATCCGACAGCTTCATGGTCGCTTTTACTGGCACCAGCTTTTTATTTCAAAATTTTTCAAAAAATTAACTTTTGACAAGGTCCCACATGGCAGACTGGTCAGAAAAGTAAAAGCCCATGGGATCCAAGGGAAAGTGGCAAGTTGGATCCAAAATTGGCTCAGTGGCAGGAAGCAAGGGGTAATGATGGACGAGTGTTTTTATGACTAGAAGGCTGTTTCCAGTGGGATTCCGCAGGGCTCAGTACTGGGTCCCTTGCTTTTTGTGGTATAGATCAATGATTTAGACTTCAATGTAGGGGGCATGATTAAGAAGTTTGCAGATGATACAAAAATTGTCCGTCTGGTTGATAGTGAGGAAGAAAGCTGCAGACTTATTAGTCCAGTGACGTTACCACTACACTACGTACTAATACAAAAGCAAAATACTGCGGATGCTGGAAATCTGAAATAACAACAGAAAGTGCAGTTCAGGCAGCATCGAGGAGAGAGAAACAGTCAACATTTCAGGTCGAGCCCTTCGTCAGAACTGGAAAAGGTTCGGGAGGAGAGATTTTAAAGCAGGGGCAGGGAGGAGGGGAGGAAAGAACAAAGGGAAGGTCTGTGATAGGATGGAAGGCAGGGGAAACTGACTGACAAAAGGGATGATGGTGCAAGGGTGAGCCAGTGGATGTGGTGTATTTGGATTTCCAGAAGGCATTCGATAAGGTGCCACATAAAAGGTTACTGCATAAGATAAGAGCTCATGGAGTTGGGGGTAATATATTAGCATGGATAGAGAATTGACTAACTAACAGAAAGCAGAGAGTTGGGATAAATGGGTCATTTTCCGGTTGGCAAACGGTAACTAGTGGGGTTCCACAGGGATCAGTGCTGGGGCCTCAACTATTTACAGTCTACATTAATAACTTGGATGAAGGGACAGAGTGTACTTGTAGCCAAGTTTACGGATGATACAAAGATGGGTGGGAAAGCAAGTTGTGCAGAGGACTCAAAGAATCTGCAAAGGGATATAGACAGGCTAAGTGAGTGGGCAAACATTTGGCAGATGGAGTATAATGTGGGAAAGTGCAAGGTTATCCACTTTGGCAGGAAAAATAAAAAAGCAAACTATTATTTAAATGGAGAGAGATTACAAAATGCTACAGTTCAGAGGGACCTCGGGGTCCTTGTGCATGAAACACAAAAAGTTAGCATGCAGGTACAGCAAATAATCAAAAAGGCAAATGGAATGTTGGCCTTTATTGCAGGGGGGATTGGAGTATAAAAGTAGGGAAGTCTTGCTACAACTGTACAGGGCGCTGGTGAGACCACACCTGGAGTACTGCGTACAGTTTTGGTCTCCTTATTTAAGGAGGGATATACTTGCATTGGAGGCAGTTCAGAGACGATTCAAGAGGTTAATTCCAGAGATGAGGGGATTGACTTATGAAGAAAGGTTGAGCAGGCTGGGCCTATACTCATTGGAATTTAGAAGAATGAGAGGTGATCTTATTGACACATATAAGATACTGAGGGGGCTCGACAGGGTAGATGCAGAGAGGATGTTTCCCCTCGTGGGGAAATCTAGAACTCGGGGGCACAGTCTCAGAATAAAGGGTCGCCCTTTTAGAGCTGAGATGAGGAGGAATTTCTTCTCTCAGAGGGTCGTAAATCTGTGGAATTCTCTGCCCCAGAGAGCCGTGGAGGCTGGGTCATTAAATACATTTAAGGTGGAGATAGACAGATTTTTGCAAGATAAGGGAGTGAAGGGGTATGGGGAGCGGGCGGGGAAGTGGCTTT
Organism: Somniosus microcephalus; assembly: GCF_052327205.1. Lineage (NCBI taxonomy): Eukaryota > Metazoa > Chordata > Chondrichthyes > Squaliformes > Somniosidae > Somniosus > Somniosus microcephalus. The sequence continues at coordinate 5,499,074 of NC_140996.1, read as the reverse complement.
GAGCCCAAGATCAGCCATGATCTCATTGAATGGCAGAGCAGGCTCGAGGGGCCAAGTGGCCTATTCCTGCTCCTATTTCTTATGTTCTTATGCAAGGCAAAAGGACAGGTAATGGGACAAGTTAAGAAACAAAAGATGGCTCTAGATGAGGTGTGAATGATGATGGCAGCAACACTAACAGCTACCGTGTGAGGAAACAAGAGAGAAAACAAAAAAATATAAAGAAATACAGGGGCCAATTTATAGTCTGAAATTGTTGAACTCGATGTTGAGTCCAGAAGGCTGTAAAGTGCCTAATCGAAAGATGAGGTGCTGTTCCTCGAGCTTACATTGAGCTTCATTGGAACAATGCAATAGGCCGAGGACAGAGAGATCAGAGTGGGAGTGGAGCGGAGAATTAAAGTGACAGGCGACCGGAAGCTCGGGGTCACGCTCGTGGACTGAGCGGAGGTGTTCCGCAAAGCGGTCACCCTATTTGTGTTTGGTCTCCCCAATGTAGAGGAGACCGCATCGTGAGCAGCGAATACAGTATACTAGATTGCAAGAAGTACAAGTAAATCACTGTTTCACCTCGAAGGGGTGTTTGGGGCCCTGGACAGTGGGAAGGGAGGAGGTAAAAGGGCAGGTGTTGCTTCTCCTGCGCTTGCACGGGAAGGTGCCATGGGGAGGGGAGGGGATGTTGGGGGTGATAGCGGAGTGGACCAGGGTGTCGCGGAGGGAGCGGTCCCTACGGAATGCTGAAAGGGGAGGTGAGGGGAAGATGTGTTTGGTGGTGGGATCACGCTGGAGGTGGCGGAAATGGCGGAGGATGATCTGTTGAATGTGGAGGCTGGTGGGGTGAAAGGTGAGGACAAGGGGAACCCTATCGTGGTTCTGGGAGGGAGGGGAAGGGGTGAGGGCAGAAGTGCAGGAAATGGAACGGACACGGTCAAGGGCCGTGCCAACCACAGTAATGGTGAATCCTCGGTTGACGAAAAAGGAAGACATGTTGGAAGCACCGGTGTGGAAGGTGACATCGTCGGAGCAGATGCAGCGGAGATGGAGGAACTGGGAGAATGGAATAGAGTCCTTACAGGAAGCCGGGTGGGAGGAAGTGTAGTCCAGGTAGCTGTGGGAGTCAGTGGGCGTGCAGTGAATGTTTGTCAATAACCTATCCCCAGAGATGGAGACAGAGAAGTCGAGGAAGGGAAGGGAAGAGTCGGAGATGGATCATGTGAAGGTGAGGGAAGGGTGGAAATTGGAAGCAAAGTTGATGAAATTTTCCAATTTGAGGCGAGAGCAGGAAACAGCACCAATTCAGTCTTCAAAGTGCCAGTAAAAGAGGTGAGGGAGGGGACCCGAGTAGGACTGGAACAAAAAAAATTCCACATGTCCCACGAAAAGGCAGGCATAGCTAGGGCCCATGCGAGTTCCCATAGCAACACCTTTTATTTGGAGAAAGTGAGTGGAGTCAAAGGAGAAGTTGTTCAACGTGAGAACAAGTTCAGCCAGGCGGAGGAGGGTGGTGGTGGATGGGGACTGGTCGGGCCTCTGTTCAAGGAAGAAGCGGAGCATCCTCAGGCCATCCTGGTGGGGGATAGAGGTGTAGAGGGATTGTACGTCCATGGTGAAAAGGAGGCAGCTGGGGCCAGGAAACTGGAAACTGTTAAAGTGGCGGAGGGCGGCGGAAGAGTGGTGTTAAGTCTGTGAGTTGTTCAAGTAATTAATACTCAGACTTAATCAGTAACAATAAAACAGGTCTTTACTGGTTGGAGGTAGGGACTACACTGAATACAAGATTACTGCACAGTGCTTATATACTGGTGTGTTCACCCCCGGTATTACGTCTACAGCAGCCTGAGAAAGTAGTACATCTCTCAAGGTGGAACAGGCTTAAGCTCTCTTAAGGTGGAACAGGTTACATACACAACACTCCTCCCTTCTTAGCTTTATAGTCACCCCCCCATTTAACATAACGTAATAACATATATACATATATAACTTCATGTTTAACGTAACATACCACAGATTCAGTCTCTGCGGAAAACAGTTCACAGATTCAATCTCTGTGGTGTAGTCGGTTCACGTTACTCATTCAATAGTCCTTTCATGGATTTAACAGCTTGAACTTCCGAACTGATTTGGCTCCGTTCGGAGGGACCACGTGTGTGATCTGGTAGAGGTGATAATGGTTCAGATGGGTCATCTTCTGTTTTTACTTTTCCTTTTCTGCTTCTTGGAGACTCTCTGGGCTCCATTGTCAGCTGCCACAGCTGCCAGCTGCATGCGCAGTTCCTCCTTCTCTTCCTCCTTTTTTCGTAGTAGAGCCACCTTCTCCCGATGTTCCGTAGACTTTCGGTGCTCCTCCATGATTTCTGTATGGTGGGAGTCGAAGTTACAAGTTGGGCAGGACAGGACATAGTAATATTCGGAGTCGTCCGACAGGTCAGCGAGAGGGTCTTCTATTTCCTCCATACCCAGCTGGACGTTAGCCAGCTCTTGTTCCAAATCCAGACATCTTTCCTGAAGAGACTTCTTCATGTGTACCTCTGCATCCAGCTTTTTCTGGGCTTTCAGCAAGTCGTTTACTAGTGACCTCATTTGTGATTTTAATACTTCAACTTCCTTTGGAGATTGATTGATCGGACTATGCAATCCCTCTACCGGAGCAGCTGTTTCAGCGGTCTGTTGTTCTACATTGACATGAGTCAGCGTACTTTTGGCATCCAATGGCTGCTCTGTTGCAGTCGTTTCAGTCTGTGTCGTCACATCAGCCATCTCAATGACTTTTGAGAGCTCCGAACCCTTTTCCTTTGAAGATCGCAGCTCGTGTTCAAGTTTTTCCCATTTCAGAGTCTTGTCCCTCAGCATATGAAGGAGTTGGCTGACCGTTAACTCTTCCGACACCAGATTATGGCACGCACCTTCAGAACCTGAATCAGCTTTGATTCGTTCGGCCTCCTCGCGCAGATGGTTGGTGTGCTCCTGCTCCATTTTCTCCATCAGTTGCTTCTGTTGCCTTTCCAGATTCTCCCACTCTGTAACAAAGAACTTTTTTATTTCATTCATCTCTTGCTCAAAACGGCGAATCATTTGTTCTAATTGCTGTTGTAGTTTGAAATGGAGTTGAGTTCGAGCCCAGTGTCCCTCAAGAATGTGCATATCAGTAGACTTGACAGACTCAGAATTCTCTGTTAAACTATGTTGTTGTTGCTCAGTGGAATTCTGTGCTGAAACTTTGTCTTTTGCACATGGGTTGGTCTTACCATCATCAGTTCTAGAGTCTGGGCTGATTATCTGCACCGAGTTCTCACTCTTTATGGCTTTTAGCGAATGCCAGTCCATATTTATGTTTCTAAACCACTCCCGGCCTAGTAGTGGTGGACCTCCCTCCGGTAGCACATATAAGTCCATTATTTGACTTCCTTCGCCCTTGTTGGCCACTGCAACCTTTATTGTCCCGATGGGGTACACTCTCTGCCCCGTGTAGGTTGTCAATATAATCTCCGTATCCTGTAGGGGAATATGTTGGAATAACCTTCTGTAATCTTTCTTATTCATGACCGACAATGCCGATCCAGTGTCCAATTCCATTTTTACTTGGACTCCTTCTATCTGAAGAGTAACCCAAATTGTCTGGAGGTCTGCACCCTTACCAACGTTGAGTACCCTTAAGCTAGCCAGTTCAGTACTGCTTAAGCCAGCCAGTTCATTACTGCTAGCGTCTGAATCGGACTCCTGTTCGGCCACCTTGTGTACTTTTGCGTATTTTCCTTGCGGTGACTTCTTGTTGCTGGTCTTCTTCCCTGACCTGCATACTCTAGCTATATGTCCAAGCCTACCACAAGTTCTACATTCTTGGTTTTTAAACCAACACTGGTTCTGATCATGCGTTGTCTTTCCACAACGATAACATTTGCCAGAACTCACACCCAATTTGTGTGCACTGAGCTCCGGTGACCGTAGCTGCATTACTGCCGTGCCTCTCGCTGCGGCTTCGTGTGCTGCTGCCATAGTGACCGCCTTCTCAAGCGTCAGCTCATTCTCCTCGAGCAGTCGCTTTTGTGTATCCTGTTTAAATAAACCACACACAAATTTGTCTCGTAGTGCATCTGTCAGTCCCGTTCCAAACTGGCAATATTTCGCTAATTTACGCAATTCCAGCAAATATTCAGCATTGCTTTCATGCTGTAGCTGCCTTCTGTCGTAAAATTTAAATCGTTCCGCTAGCATCAGCGGCGTGGGGTTTAGATGATCTTTCAGGACAGTAACAATCTCATCGAACGTCTTATCCGCCGGTTCATCTGGTGATAACAGGTGTTTCAATTGCTCGTATGTCTTCGCACCCATTAAATTTAATAATGTTAGTGCTTTATCAGCCTCACGAATTTTATTGGCCTTACAATAATTTTTAACTCGTTCAACATATATGGCCCAATCTTCGATGTCACTATCAAAGTTGCTAATATTCCCGTGTTTAGGCATTGTAGTACTTTATCAGATTTGCAATTTCTCAGATTTTTTTTTTTACTGCTATCCAAGATGGCGGCTTCCCGCTCTTGCCGTCGTCCTCCGCCCACAAAATGGCGGTTTTCCCGCGCTTGGCGGTCTTCACCCGTCCCCCGACGCCGTCTCCCTTCAGCCCCGAGTGCGGCCCTTATCTCCGCCGCGATCGATGGCCCGCGCTTTTCACCGCGGCTCTCGCGCCTTCAGTGTCTGCCGACGCTGCGCCTTTCAGCCCGAGTGCGGCCCTTATCAGGGATTTCGATCGATGGCCCTTATACCTCCGACTTCCCCCAGCCCTGTCTTTGCAGCCAACGCTGCTTGGCTTACCCACCACCGAGGTTGAAAAAGAAGCTGCAGGATGTCTTCTGTCCTCCAGTTTTCAGTCGCTGATGGAGGCTTCAGGGTCCTAATGCCTGTCGCTTCCAGTGGGGTGGTGAGATTTGAAACCTCTCTTCAACGTCCTGTCTGTGGACGAAGCCGCCGTGGAATAACTGCCGCAGGGTAAGAACCTGACTCGTCGCCAGTGTTAAGTCTGTGAGTTGTTCAAGTAATTAATACTCAGACTTAATCAGTAACAATAAAACAGGTCTTTACTGGTTGGAGGTAGGGACTACACTGAATACAAGATTACTGCACCGTGCTTATATACCGGTGTGTTCACCCCCGGTATTACGTCTACAGCAGCCTGAGAAAGTAGTACATCTCTTAAGGTGGAACAGGCTTAAGCTCTCTTAAGGTGGAACAGGTTACATACACAACAAGTGGTTATATAAATACTGCAAACATAAACAGTGAAAATGACAGAGTTCAGCGACTGCAGGAAGCCTTGGCACTGTAGAACTCTTTGCAATGGTGACCATAAGACAGAATGGTGAGAGGAAGGAGCACTCCCAGGTCCCAGTACTCTGTATACCTTCAGAAATGAAGTGGAGATCGCTTTAAGTTTAAAATAAAAACAGAAAATGCTGGAAATACTCAGCAGGTCAGGCAGCATTGTGGAGAGAGAAACAGCGGTCACCCAATCTGCGTTTGATCTCCCCAATGTAGAGGAGTGAACACAGGATATTAAACTGAAAGAAGTGCAATAAGTTGCTGTTTCACCTGGAGGGAGTGTTTGGGGCTTTAAATTTAATTCACTACCTGCCAGCCTGTGGACACTCACCCCTTGCCCTAAGTTACACTCTGGAGCTGAACAAATGATTTGGGTGAAGGGTATGTCCAGGAGCAACCCATGCAGTGATCCATTGCTTCACACCAGTACCCGAGCCAGCAGGAACCCAGTCCTGGGCCGGTCTCGATGGTCTCGGATGGATCTGTGACCGATGCCACCGGGCCACGTTTCAAAGCCTAATCCAGGACAGTAAGGGATTCACGGGCGGGGATTTTAACTCCCGTTAGACACGGGGCGGAATGGGAGTTAGTATCGGAGCTGTAGATTTACTGGTTTACTAGGCGGCTGAGATGCCCGCCTCACTCATTTTAAGTCAGGGTCCCATCACGTCGATAAGATTCCAAAGCTAATATTACGGCCGTTGGGCGGCGTGGATTCCGAGGGCGCTTTGCTCAGCAGAACCTTCCCACCAGGAACTGAAGACTCTTAAAGGTTGGTGAAACAATGGCCTAGAAATTCGAATAGGCCGGAAAACTACCGGTAACAGTGCGGGCCGAGATTAACGGCTGCCCTCACAAAGTGCGCAGGTAGCACCGGTGTTTAGTGCTACCTGCTCATTTACATGAGCGGAGAATCTGTCGTGCAGCGCGATCTTTCTAGCGCTAATCTCAGCAGGAGGCCAAAGGTCACGTCTGAAGGCTCGGTGCGACGTTCTCGGGCAATGACTGGATCGCTCTACAGAGAGCCGGCATGGAGTCGATGGGCCGAATGGCCTCCATCTGTGCCATTATGACTCGATGACTCTATGTGCCGTGTCGGATCATTTGGTGACGGCTCCTGGGTTTTGCTATCGAGTCCGCTGATGGCCCTTGTAGGATTGGAGCGTTGTGCATTGTGGCACATCGCGAGGCATGTGCTGATCTATGGCTCCCCTCTTACTTTCGTGGACATTTGCGTGGGTCATGTGTGGGGTCCACAAATGGGTGCCAGACTACCTGGTACTCCCACCTTCGCTGACTGCCATAGCTCCACAGATCTGTCGCCCAGATGCTGTGTGGAGGTTTGTGCTCCCCCATGGTGCTGGAGGAGGATGGCAATGCACAGCTAGCAGTGACAGTGCATGAGCCTGCATATCGCAGAGGGCATTCACTCCCTTGAATCCTAGAATGGTTACAGCACGGAAGAAGGCTATTCGGCCCGTCGAGCCCGTGCCGGCTCCCTGCAAGAGCACTTCAGCTAGTCCCACTCCCCCGCCCTTTCCCCGGAGCCCTGCAAATTTCTTTCCTTCAGATACTTATCCAACTCCCTTTTGAAAGCAGTGATTGAGTCTGCCTCCACCACCCTTTCAGGCAGTGCATTCCAGATCCAAACCACTCGCTGCATAAAAACATTTTTCCTCATGTCGCCTTTGGTTCTTCTGCCAATCACCTTAAATCTGTGTCCTCTGGTTCTCGGCCCTTCTGCCAATGGGAACAGTTTCTATCAACTGTGTCCAGACCCCTCATGATTTTGAACACCTCTATCAAATCTCCTCTCAACCTTCTCTGCTCCAATGAGAACAACCCCAACTTCTCCAGTCTATCCACGTAACTGAAGTCCCTCATTCCTGGAATCATTCTCGTAAATTTTTTCTGCACCCTCTCTAAGGCCTTCACATCCTTCCTAAAGTGCGGTGCCCAGAATTGGACACAATACTCCAGTTGGGGCCGAACCAGTGTTTTATAAAGGTTCATCATAACTTCCTTGCTTTTGTACTCTATACCTCTATTTATGAAGCCCAGGATCCCGTAAGCCTTTTTAACTGCTTTCTCAACCTGCCCTGCCACCTTCAATGATTTGTGCACATATACTCCCAGGTCTCCCTGTTCATGCACCCCCGTCAGGATTGTACCATTTAGTTTAAATGTCCTCTCCTCATTCTTTCTACCAAAATGTATCACTTCACACTTTTCTGCATTAAATTTCATCTGCCACGTGTCCGCCCATTCCACCAGCCTGTCTATGTCTTCCTGAAGTCTATCACTCTCCTCCTCACTGTTCACTATACTTCCAAGTTTTGTGTCATCTGCATATATTTAAATTGTGCCCTGTACACCCGAGTCATTTATATCAAGAAGAGCAGTGATCCTAGAACCGACCCCTGGGGAACACCACTGTATACCTTCCTCCAGTCTGAAAAACCGTTCACCACAACTCTCTGTTTCCTATCACTTAGCCAATTCCGTATCCATGCTGCCACTGTCCCTTTTATTCCATGGGCTTCAACTTTGCTGGCAAGCCTATTATGTGGCACTTTGTCGAACGCCTTTTGGAAGTCCATGTACACCACGTCAACTGCATTGCCCTCATCAACCCTCTCTGTTACCTCATCAAAGAACATGATCAAGTTAGTTAAACACGCTTTGCCTTTAACAAATCCGTGTTGGCTTTCTTTAATTAATCCACACTTGTCCAAGTGACTGTTAATTTTGTCCCTGGTTATCATTTCTAAAAGTTTCCCCACTACCGAGGTCAAACTGACTGGCCTGTAGTTGCTGGGTTTATCTTTACACCCTTTTTTGAACAATGGTGACATTTGCAATTCTCCAGTCCTCTGGCACCACCCCCGTATCTAAGGAGGATTGGAATATTATGGCCAGTACCTCCACGATTTCCTCCCTCAATTTCCTCAGCATCCTAGGATGCATCCCATCCGCTCCTGGTGATTTATCTACGTTAATAAGTACAGCCAGTCTTTCGAATACCTCCTGTCAATTTTTATCCTATCACGTGTCTCTACAACTCCTCCTTCACAATGTCTATGGCAGCATCCTCTTCCTTGGTGAAGACAGATGTAAAGTACTCATTTCTCATCCATGCCCTCTGCTTCCATGCTAAGGTCTCCTTTTTGGTCCCTAATCAGCCCCACCCCTCCTCTTGCTATCCTTTTACTATTTATCTGCCTATAGAAGACTTGGATTACCTTTTATGTTGGCTGCCATTCTATTCTCATACCCTCTCTTTGCCCCTCTTATTTTCTTTTTCACTTCTCTGAACTTTCTACATTCAGCCTGATTCTCAGATGTATTTGTAACCTGACATCTGCCATACACGCTCTTTCTCTGGTTAGGGCATTCACTCCCCGGTGAGTGGCTGTGAAAACACAGGCTCAGATCTGGAGGGACTGTGACTGGAAACACCACGTAAGACTGTGGCACAGATGTCCTTAAACCGTTGCATGAGACATCAATGGAAATAAATTTTAAAAAGAACATGAGCTCTTGGACAGGAGTTCACTGGTGTGACTGGTGCAGAACAGAGTTCAGTTACATTTTTAACAACAGCAGACTTGTGAAGATCTCTTGGTGAGAATATGCTGTCAAGCCTTTCAAAAGCAGACATCCAAACTTTGCATATCATTTTATCAGTTCCTGAACTAAAAAACCCCAATGTGTAAAATTTAAGGAAATGCAGCTTTGATTTTTCCTGAGATTATTACAGCTGTAGTACAGTGCAGTTTATTTTAAAAGTGTTTACCTCTTGTAACGTTTGACTGAACAGGGAGGAGATTTGATGCATTTCAGTGGAAGCAGTTTTCGCTCCAATAGCTCTCCATAGTTACCAGTTACCCCAGCAGCTGTGTACAGTACGGGTTCTAGCTCGCTGCTGCTTTCTCCCGCCTCTCCGCGCTGTCAGTGGCTGCACGCACCGCCGTGCTTTGCAGAGGGCGGTAAGAGGAGTGGCGAGCTACAAATGGACGAGCGTGAGCCAGTTTGGCGTCACGCTGCTGCTAATTAAAATACATTCCGCGAGCGCAGGCAACGGCAGCGCTGGTGACCTCCCAAAAATGGCGGCCGCCTCGGGAGCGGGCGGAAGTGAGGCAGCCACCATTTTTTTCACGTTCAATTTCTAGGCCATTGTCTAATGTGGGTCCAGGAGGAACAGGGGATGCAGGGTCCTCTGGGCCCCGCAATAATAATCTGGGCTGCTGCTGACCCGGGTTAGCTCCTTCCCCCTGCCTCCTCGCTCCTCTCCCCGTCCTCCCTCCCCCCCCATTTCAAAGAAGAGCAGCGGGGAGTTCTCCCTGGTGTCCTGGGGCCAATCATTATCCCTCAGCCAACATCACTAAAAAACAGATGATCTGAGTCATTATCACATTGCTGTTTGTGGGGTCTTGCTGTGCACAAATTGGCTGCCGTGTTTCCCACATTACAACAGTGACCACACTTCAATTGCTTAATTATAACGTGCTTTGGGATGCTGTGAGTGTCGCTGTATAAATACATGTTCTTTCTTTGTATGTGGCGAGCTGCAGAACCCCATTGGGCTGCTGTGGTTAGTGAGCTCACCGTGCTCGTCCTCTGTGGGCCTCGCTGTTGTAATGGTGGTTGTGGCTTTATCTGAAAGATGTCTTTTTTTTAACCGTAGTTTCGTTATTGCCAGATATTCCTCTCTGATTTGGTGTCTTTTTTTTCCGCAGAATTATTTTTATCCAAAATATAGGGGTGAGTTGAGTCTTTGCATTAAGCTATGTTTTTGTTGTGTTGCTATGTCGTTTCGTACACCCGGCGACAGATTTTCAACCTGCTGTCCGTGTCTAAAGTGTTACAGAAAAAACATTCAATTTTCCATTCCATTGAAATCAATCAACATGAAAACCGGGCGGTTTCTATAAGCGGGTGGCTGATCCACATTGCCCAGTTTTACAGCCGGGCGGTAAGTTTAAAGTCTACCCCAGTGTCGATCAGAGGTGTGATGGTTCAGCCATTGTGCGACACCAAGTGCAGCGGCCACAATTCTCACCTCCCCCCAAAGGTGGTGCTGTTACCGCTAAAAGAATAATTACCAGACCAGCTGTTACACAGAGTCTACAGCACAGAAAGAGGCCATTCGGCCCAACTGGTCCGTGCCGGTGTTTCTGCTCCACACGAGCCTCCTCCCACCCCTCTTCATCTCCCCTATCAGCATATCCTTCTATTCCCTTCTCCCTCGTGTGTTTATCCAGCTTCCCCTTAAATACATCTCTGCTATTCGCCTCAACCTATTCAGCACCATTCGAGACTCGTCAGATACTGACGCAGTCCGTGTCCATAGGCAGCAAGACCTGGACAACATTCAGACTTGGGCTGACAACTGGCAAGTAACATTCGCACCACACAAGTGCCAGGCAATGACCATCTCCAACAAGCGAGACTCTAACCATCTCCCCTTGACATTCAATGGCATTACCATCGCTGAATCCCCCACTATCAACATCCTGGGGGTCACCATTGATCAGTGGGTTTTCTCCGGGTGCTCCGGTTTCCTCCCACAGTCCAAAGATGTGCGGGTTAGGATGATTGGCTATGATAAATTGACCCTTAGTGTTAGGGGGATTAAATACGTGGGGTTACGGGGATAGGGTGGGATATGTGTCGGTGCAGGCTCGATGGGCCGAAATGGCCTCTTATCTGCACTGTGGGGTTTCTGTGAGAAACTGAACTGGACCGGCCATATAAATACTGTGACTACAAGAGCAGGCCAGAGGCTGGGAATTCTGCGGCGAGTGTCTCACCTCCTGACTCCCCAAAGCCTTTCCACCATCTACAAGGCACAAGTCAGGAGTGTGATGGAATACTCTCCACTTGCCTGGATGAGTGCAGCTCCAACAACACTCCAAGAAGCTCGACACCATTCAGGATAAAGCAGCCCACTTGATTGGCACTCCATCCACCACCTTCAACATTCACTCCCTCCACCACCGGCGCACTGTGGCTGCAGTGTGTACCATCTACAAGATGCACTGCAGCAACTCGCCAAAGCTCCTTCAACAGCACTTTCCAAACCCGCGACCTCTACCACTTAGAAGGACAAGGGCAGCAGGCGCATGGGAACATCACCACCTACAAGTTCCCCTCCAAGCCACACACCATCCTGACTTGGACCTGTATCGCCGTTCCTTCACTGTCGCTGGGCCAAAATCCTGGAACTCCCTTCCTAACAGCATTGTGAGTGTACCTACACCATATGGACTGCAGCGGTTCAAGAAGGCGGCTCACCACCATCTTCTCAAGGGCAATTAGGGATGGGCACTAAATGCAGGCCTAGCCAGCGACGCCCACATCCCATCAATGAATGAAAAAAAACACTCCCTGTGGCAGCGAGTTCCACATTCTCACCACTCTCTGGGTAAAGAAGTTTCTCCTGAATTCCCGATTGGATTTATCAGTGACTATCTTATATTTATGGCCCCTAGTTCTGGTCTCCCCCACAAGTGGAAACATCTTCTCTACGTCTACCCTATCGAAATCTTTCAGAATTTTAAAGACCTCAATCAGGTCACCCCTCGGTCTCTTTTCCAGAGTAAAGAGCCCCAGCCTGTTCAATCTTTCCTATTTATTCCCACTGTCGGGTGATTTGACAGTTTAAGCGCTACCTCCTCCAGTATTCCCGGGTCCCTTTCAACTGCACTTTGACCTGGTTGTGTATTATGGAGCGCGCGAGTAACTCCCATTCTTCCTCTTAATGGGCGGCTCCATTTCCACTCTGGATTCAGTTTCATCTTCTGCTGGTCTGCCCATTTAGAGATTTCTTTTGCTGTCTTCATACTCGCTCTCCTTCCTCCTTCCCCCCCAAGCTTAGAATTAGCTGCAAATGTCCCCACTTTATGTGGCCTGTTGATGTAAGTTCGAACCAGTCAGGGACCGCAGGAGTAATCGCTGTGGCAATTCCGCACCCTCCCCTCCAGCCCAGGGGGAGCACCCACACTCTGCTGATGGGGAGAGCACCCACACTCTGCTGATGGGGAGAGCACCCACACTCTCCTGATGGGGAGCACCCACACTCTCCTGATGGGGAGCACCCACACTCTCCTGATGGGGAGCACCCACACTCTCCTGATGGGGAGAGCACCCACACTCTCCTGATGGGGGAGCACCCACACTCTCCGAGCACCCACACTCTCCTGATGGGGGAGCACCCACACTCTCCGAGCACCCACACTCTCCTGATGGGGAGCACCCACACTCTCCTGATGGGGAGCACCCACACTCTCCTGATGGGGGAGCACCCACACTCTCCTGATGGGGAGAGCACCCACACTCTCCTGATGGGGAGAGCACCCACACTCTCCTGATGGGGAGCACCCACACTCTCCTGATGGGGGAGCACCCACACTCTCCGAGCACCCACACTCTCCTGATGGGGAGCACCCACACTCTCCTGATGGGGAGCACCCACACTCTCCTGATGGGGAGAGCACCCACACTCTCCTGATGGGGAGCACCGACACTCTCCTGATGGGGGGAGCACCCACACTCTCCTGATGGGGAGAGCACCCACACTCTCCTGATGGGGAGAGCACCCACACTCTCCTGATGGGGAGAGCACCCACACTCTGCTGATGGAGAGCACCCACACTCTCCTGATGGGGAGAGCACCCACACTCTCCTGATGGGGAGCACCCACACTCTCCTGATGGGGAGCACCCACACTCTCCTGATGGGGGAGCACCCACACTCTCATGATGGGGAGAGCACCCACACTCTCCTGATGGGGAGAGCACCCACACTCTCCTGATGGGGGAGCACCCACACTCTCCGAGCACCCACACTCTCCTGATGGGGAGCACCCACAGTCTCCTGATGGGGAGAGCATCCACACTCTCCTGATGGGGGAGCACCCACACTCTCCTGATGGGGCGAGCACCCACACTTTCCTGATGGGGCGAGCACCCACACTCTCCTGATGGGGCGAGCACCCACACTCTCCTGATGGGGGAGCACCCACACTCTCCGAGCACCCACACCCTCCTGATGGGGAGCACCCACACTCTCCTGATGGGGAGAGCACCCACACCCTCCTGATGGGGAGCACCCACACTCTCCTGATGGGGAGCACCCACACTCTCCTCATGGGGAGCACCCACACTCTCCTGATGGGGAGCACCCACACTCTCCTGATGGGGAGAGCACCCACACTCTCCTGATGGGGAGCACCCACACTCTCCTGATGGGGAGCACCCACACTCTCCTGATGGGGAGAGCACCCACACCCTCCTGATGGGGAGAGCACCCACACTCTCCTGATGGGGAGAGCACCCACACTCTCCTGATGGGGAGCACCCACACTCTCCTGATGGGGAGCACCCAGACTCTCCTGATGGGGAGAGCACCCACACTCTCCTGATGGGGAGCACCCACACTCTCCTGATGGGGAGAGCACCCACACTCTCCTGATGGGGAGCACCCACACTCTCCTGATGGGGAGCACCCACACTCTCCTGATGGGGAGAGCACCCACACTCTCCTGATGGGGGGAGCACCCACCCTCTCCTGATGGGGAGAGTGTGATAAAAATAATAACTTCCGGGAAGTTATGTCATCACTTCCTGTGAACTGTGAACTGTGAACTATGAACTGTGTACATACCTCACTTCCTGTCATGTCACTTCCTGTTGGACTGGTATAAATACTGGTCTGTTCAGTATTGTAAGAGGCTTCTACCAGAGGCATGGTAAAGACCTCTCTTGTATATAGTGTGTTTATAAGTTACTTAAAGCTTACTTGAAAGTTACTTGATGGTAAGTCTCCTTTTTCTTACATAAATTTAAGTAACTTAGTATTTACACTGACAAATACTTGACCTTCAGACAAACTCGGAAGTTAAGGATCCAGGGAACCACCCATCATGGAGAAAATCCTTAGACCTATTCGTCTGGACTTGGACCCGAATACACCAGCAGCTGGCAGGGTATGGAAGCATTGGTATCGTACTTTTGAGAATTTTCTGGATGAATGTAAAGCGGATGCTCCTGCTAAATTGAAGATACTTGTCAATTATGTGACCCCAAAAGTGTTCGAATATGTTGATGAATGGGATAATTACGAAGAGGTGATTCGGGCACTTAAGAAACTGTATGCGAAGACCCCAAATGAGGTCTATGCTAGACATCTACTGGCCACAGCCCGACAAGGGCCAGGGGAATCAATTGACGAATTCCTGCAAGAACTTCGCAGGCTCAGCGTAGATTGTAACTTTCAGGCAGCCTCAGCTGAGCTGTACCGCCAAGAAATGATTCGTGATGCTTTCATCTGCGGGATTGCCTCTCCATTTATACGCCAGCGTCTACTAGAAAGTAAAACACTTGAGCTACAAAAAGCTTTTGACCTAGCTTGTTCACTGGATTTGGCAAAGAGAAATGCAGACCTCTATCAGCTGCCCAGATCTCGATCTGCTGCTGTAGCTGCAACCAGACAATTCAAGCGGTCTCAGGTGAACCCTATCATGGGGGAATCTAATTCTGATGAAGAAGAGGAGGACGACCCCACTTTAGCAGCCTCTTGGCAATCTAGGAAGGAATGCTTCTTTTGTGGAGATGCTTTTCACCCTAGGAAAACCTGCCCTGCTCGCAATGCAATCTGCAGTTATTGCGGGAAAAAAGGACACTTTGCTAAAGTTTGCCTATCAAGGGCCTCTACGAGGGCCAATCCAGCTAAGGCCTACCGAACTGCCCCAATTAGGGCCTATCAAGATGCTCCAGCTAGGACCTATCAAGCTTCCTCTCGAGCTCTCTCCCGAAGAAGCACACCGAGAGTTTTAGCCACTCTCTGTGCAACGACACCAATTACAGCTGCTTGCCCACAGAACCTGTCTCATGCAGCCACAAAAATTTCAATTAAAGGGCATACCTTAGATGCCTTAATTGACTCAGGAAGTACTGATAGTTTCATTAAGGAACAGATTGTTGCGAAATTGAAACTACATGTCTTCCCATCGGACCAGGCAATTGCGATGGCCCAGTCATCACTTAATACCAGAATCTCCGGCTTTTGTGTTGTTGATATGACACTTCATGGTCGTATGTATCCCTCCACCCGACTTTCGGTGCTCAAGGACTTATGTAGTGATCTCCTCTTAGGGCTGGACTTCCAAAAACAGCATAAGAAACTCACCATTGAGTTTGGTGGATCCAAACCCGGACTTACTATTTCTAATATACCGTCTAAATTACCATTTTGTGCATTATCAGCAGCTTCACTTGATGAACCCTCATTATTTGCCAGTATTCCGCCTCAATGCGAACCGATAATAACGAAATCGCGGCGCTTTAATCAGGAAGACCAATCTTTTATTGCGGCTGAAATCTCTCGACTTCTAGCAGAGGATATCATTGAACCATGTTCGTCGCCCTGGCGGGCTCAAGTCGTCATTGTCAAGAACCCTCTAAAACCTCACAAACAGCGACTATGCATCGATTATTCGCAAACCATCAATCAATATACCGACTTGGACGCCTACCCATTGCCACGCATTGATGATATGGTTAATAAACTGGCCGAATACAAAGTGTTCTCAACTTACGATTTAAAAAGTGCCTATCATCAGTTACCCTTGAAGGTCTCAGATAAGCAGTACACAGCCTTTGAGGCTAATGGACGGCTGTACCAATTTCGTCGCCTCCCATTCGGGGTTACTAATGGAGTGGCTGTCTTTCAACGGGCAATGGATGGCCTGGTTAAGCAGGAAAACCTAAGGGACACTTTTCCCTATCTTGATAACATTACCATTGCAGGTCACGATCAACAGGAACACGACTCCAACCTCCAAAAATTTCGGGATGCCCTCCATCGCCGTAATTTGACCTTGAATGAATCCAAATCTGTTGAGTCACAACCGACCATCAACATCCTTGGCTACTGCGTAGGCAATGGTATCATTAAGCCAGACCCAGAAAGACTTCGCCCGCTCCAAGAGCTCCCGTCACCTAAGAATCCGGCTTCTTTACGTCGGGCTCTCGGTCTGTTTGCATACTACGCTAAATGGATTCCTCATTTTTCGGACAAAATCCAACCCTTGCTGCATGCTAGATCATTTCCACTGGGAACAGCGGCTGTTGCAGCCTTTAACCTTCTCAAAAAACAGTTGGAGAAAGCGGCTCTTCACTCCATTGATGAGAATCTCCCTTTCGTGGTTGAATGTGATGCCTCGGAGGTGGCGATCTCGGCTACTCTGAATCAGGAAGGTCGTCCTGTAGCATTTATGTCCAGGACCTTACAAGGTGCCGAGCTACATTATCCTCCGGTTGAGAAAGAAGCCACAGCCATCATAGAGGCAGTACGGAAGTGGAACCATTTTCTAGCTCGCCAGCACTTTACATTGATCACGGACCAACGATCAGTCGCCTTCATGCTCGATAATCGAAAACGAACCAAAATTAAGAATAATAAAATACAACTTTGGAGGATGGAACTGGCCTCTTTTGGTTATACCATTCTCTATCGTCCTGGCAAGGAGAATGTGGCCCCGGACACCCTCACACGGGCATTCTGCTCCACTATGTCATCCTCCACTCTTATGGATGTCCACAATGGTTTGTGTCATCCTGGCGTTACGCGCATGCTACATTTCGTACGATCACGGAATCTCCCTTTTTCCACTGGAGATGTAAAGAAAATATGCTCAGAATGCCGGCTTTGTGCGGAATTAAAACCTCAGTTCTTCCGCCCCTCAGATGGTATACTCATACATGCAACCCAACCGATGCAACGACTTAGCATCGATTTTAAGGGCCCAGTGCCCTCTTCAACTCGGAACACATATTTGCTCACCATGATCGACGAATATTCACGTTTTCCGTTTGCCTTCCCCTGCTCCAATATGCTGGCATCCACAGTAATCTGCTGCCTTGAGCAGGTATTTTCTCTCTGTGGCATGCCGGCTTATATTCACTCAGATCGGGGTCCATCCTTTATGTCAAGGGAACTCAAGGACTACCTCTCAGAACGGGGAATTGCTACAAGCAAAACAACACCATACCATCCCATCGGAAATGGGCAGGTAGAGAGGTATAACGGTATCATCTGGAATTCCGTACGTCTCGCTTTAAGATCTCGGGGCCTACCAGACCAGCAATGGGAAACAGTGCTTCCGGATGCATTGCACTCTATACGGTCCCTGCTTTCTACAGCCACAAATACTACACCTCATGAGCGGTTCTTTGGATTCCAGCGTCGCTCATCTCATGGGACATCACTCCCGTCATGGCTAACTACTCCTGGACCTGTATTACTCGGAAGATACGTTCGGACGTCTAAAAATGACCCTCTTGTAGACGAGGTCGAACTAACCGATGCCAACCCCACCTATGCAAACATACGATATTCCGACGGCCGAGAATCTACCGTATCATTACGGGATCTGGCTCCCTGCCCACCAGGACCTAGTGGGACATCGGGTGATGGCATTTCACCAGGAAACTCTTGGGACCTATCGGGTACCCCTCTCCAGGATCCTGATCGGACACCAACTAGCTTGGTGCCGGTAGAACCCCGTGCTCAAGGTTGCGACCCTCCCAGTACCGCGCATGAAAGTACTGATCCACCACAGACCAGCTCTGCACCTCCCTCTGAACAGAGGCAGTCCGACTTTGAACCTATTGGGGCTCGTGCTCGAAGCCATGATCTCCCCGACCCTTCACAGGGCAATCCAGGCCACACAGACTCTGACCAATGGCCAACCGCATGTAAGCGGACCAGCGACCCTCTACGACGGGAATCCAAACGGGTGCGACTCTTCCTTGTTCGGCGGCTGCGGACCAAAAGGTAGACCACAGCCTCCTAATCCTGCAGGAGGGAAGAATGTGATAAAAAATAATAACTTCCGGGAAGTTATGTCATCACTTCCTGTGAACTGTGAACTATGAACTGTGTACATACCTCACTTTCTGTCATATGTCACTTCCTGTTGGACTGGTATAAATACTGGTCTGTTCAGTATTGTAAGAGGCTTCTACCAGAGGCATGGTAAAGACCTCTCTTGTGTATATAGTGTGTTTATAAGTTACTTAAAGCTTACTTTAAAGTTACTTGATGGTAAGTCTCCTTTTTCTTACATCAGAGAGCACCCACACTCTGCTGATGGGGAGAGCACCCACACTCTGCTGATGGGGAGAGCACCCATACTCTCCTGATGGGGAGAGCACCCACACTCTGCTGATCGGAGAGCACCCACACTCTCCTGATGGGGAGAGCACCCACACTCTCCTGATGGGGAGCACCCACACTCTCCTGATGGGGAGCACCCACACTCTCCTGATGGGGGGAGCACCCACACTCTCCTGATGGGGAGCACCCACACTCTCCTGATGGGGAGAGCACCCACACTCTGCTGATGGGGAGAGCACCCACACTCTGCTGATGGGGAGCGCACCCACACTCTCCTGATGGTGAGCACCCACACTCTCCTGATGGGGGGAGCACCCACACTCTCCTGATGGGGAGCACCCACACTCTCCTGATAGGGAGCACCCACAGTCTCCTGATGGGGAGAGCACCCACACTCTCCTGATGGGGAGAGCACCCACACTCTGCTGATGGGGAGAGCACCCACACTCTCCTGATGGGGAGCACCCACACCCTCCTGATGGGGAGAGCACCCACACTCTCCTGATGTGAGCTTCTGATAGGCTCTGAGCCGAGGATGTGCGTTCCCAAAATCTGCCCAACATTGAATTAAGGAAATAATCCCTAATATTTCTCCATATTCATAAAATATCACGAATTCGATACTCGTAGAGTGTGTATTGGTTTGATTTACCGAATTATAAATTAAAATTAAATATGATGTACTTCTTTGGATGATGTGCCAGTGAGAAAAGCTGCTTTAAAGGGGCTTTTTGTAATCATGGTTGTGAAATAACTTCTCATTAACAATAAACAACTCTGGTCGCTGTTCTTCCCCACAGAATGCATCTCTCGGTATGGACCCATTTCAGGCAGAAATTCCGATCTAGTGACGTGTGTTCACAGTAAGTTACTCGTAATATGCTCAGTGTAACGAGGCTGATAGGAAAACGCAACGAAAATAACTCCGCATTTTGAATATGTTTTACTCTCATTGGAATTACAGGCAATTATATCGGAATTACAGACACAATTATATCGGAATTACAGGCACAATTATATCGGAATTACAGACACAATTATATCGGAATTACAGACACAATTATATCGGAATTACAGACAGAATTATATCAGAATTACAGACACAATTATATCGGAATTACAGACACAATTATATCGGAATTACAGACACAATTATATCGGAATTACAGACATAATTATATCGGAATTACAGACAATTATATCGGAATTACAGACACAATTATATCGGAATTACAGACACAATTATATCGGAATTACAGACAGAATTATATCAGAATTACAGACACAATTATATCGGAATTACAGACACAATTATATCGGAATTACAGACACAATTATATCGGAATTACAGACAGAATTATATCGGAATTACAGACAGAATTATATCAGAATTACAGACACAATTATATCGGAATTACATACACAATTATATCGGAATTACAGACAATTATATCAGAATTACAGGCACAATTATATCAGAATTACAGACAGAATTATATCGGAATTACAGGCACAATTATATCGGAATTACAGGCACAATTATATCGGAATTACAGACAATTATATCGGAATTACAGACAGAATTATATCGGAATTACAGGCACAATTATATCGGAATTACAGGCACAATTATATTGGAATTACAGACAATTATATCGGAATTACAGACAGAATTATATCGGAATTACAGGCACAATTATATTGGAATTACAGACACAATTATATCGGAATTACAGACAATTATATCGGAATTACAGACAGAATTATATCGGAATTACAGGCACAATTATATCGGAATTACAGGCACAATTATATTGGAATTACAGGCACAATTATATCGGAATTACAGACAATTATATCAGAATTACAGGCACAATTATATCAGAATTACAGACAGAATTATATCGGAATTACAGGCACAATTATATCGGAATTACAGGCACAATTATATCGGAATTACAGGCTGAATTATATCGGAATTACAGGCACAATTATATCGGAATTACAGAATTATATCAGAATTACAGACAGAATTATATCGGAAATACAGGCACAATTATATCGGAATTACAGACAGAATTATATTGGAATTACAGGCACAATTATATTGGAATTACAGACAATTATATCAGAATTACAGGCACAATTATATCAGAATTACAGACAGAATTATATCGGAATTACAGACAATTATATCGGAATTACAGACAGAATTATATCGGAATTACAGGCACAATTATATCGGAATTACAGGCACAATTATATCGGAATTACAGGCACAATTATATCGGAATTACAGGCACAATTATATCGGAATTACAGGCACAACTATATCGGAATTACAGGCACAATTATATCGGAATTACAGACAATTATATCAGAATTACAGGCACAATTATATCAGAATTACAGACAGAATTATATCGGAATTACAGGCACAATTATATCGGAATTACAGGCACAATTATATCGGAATTACAGGCACAATTATATCAGAATTACAGACAGAATTATATCGGAATTACAGGCACAATTATATCAGAATTACAGACAATTATATTGGAATTACAGGCACAATTATATCGGAATTACAGACAATTATATTGGAATTACAGACACAATTATATCGGAATTACAGACACAATTATATCGGAATTACAGGCACAATTATATCGGATTACAGGCGCAATGTAGTACGGATGTGCGGTGGAGATTTGGGTGGCGCTGTGCATTAGAGCTACTTTCTGTTACCTCAGTGCCCAAGTTTGAACGCTCCGGGGGTGAAAGTCTTGTTTTGGGTGTAAGGGTTGCCTGTGAAGTAAGCGAGGGTCCACGCAGTCCTGTTGCTGTTTGGCATATCAGAGGTCCTATGAAATCCCCAGTGCCAATCGTGCTCTATCTCAGCAGTGAAGAGTATGAACTGAAAGGAGAGGTACTCATTGTGGTCAGTCGACCTTCTCACTGGGAGATCGTTGAGCAGCTTTCAGCTCCTGATGCTGCAGCTGTGGATTGCTGAGTGAGCCAAACTGAAACATGAGTGAGTAAAAAGAAAGACTTGCATTTCTATAGCGCCTTCCACGACCTCAGGATGTCCCAAAGCGCTTTACAGCCAATGAAGTACCTTTGAAGTGTGGTCACTGTTGTAATGTAGGAAACGCGACAGCCAATTTGTGCACAGCAAGCTCCCACAAACAGCAATGTGATAATGACCAGATAATCTGTTTTAGTGATGTTTGATGAAAGGTGGCCCTTCCAACAGTGCGGCGCTCCCTCAGTACTGCCCCTCCGACAGTGCAGCGCTCCCTCAGTACTGCCCCTCCGACAGTGTGGCACTCCCTCAGTACTGCCCCTCCGACAGTGCAGCGCTCCCTCAGTACTGCCCCTCCGACAGTGCGGCGCTCCCTCAGTACTGCCCCTCCGACAGTGCGGCGCTCCCTCAGTACTGCCCTTCCGACAGTGCAGCACTCCCTCAGTACTGCCTCTCCGACAGTGCGGCGCTCCCTCAGTACTGCCCCTCCGACAGTGCGGCGCTCCCTCAGTACTGCCCTTCCGACAGTGCGGCACTCCCTCAGTACTGTCCCTCCGACAGTGCGGCGCTCCCTCAGTACTGCCCTTCCGACAGTGCAGCACTCCCTCAGTACTGCCCCTCCGACATTGCGGCGCTCCCTCAGTACTGCCCTTCCGACAGTGCGGCACTCCCTCAGTACTGTCCCTCCGACAGTGCGGCGCTCCCTCAGTACTGCCCTTCCGACAGTGCAGCGCTCCCTCAGTACTGCCCCTCCGACAGTGCAGCGCTCCCTCAGTACTGCCCCTCTGACAGTGCGGCGCTCCCTCAGTACTGCCCTTCCGACAGTGCAGCACTCCCTCAGTACTGCCCCTCCGACAGTGCGGCGCTCCCTCAGTACTGCCCCTCCGACAAGTGGTCTCTTCTCACCTTTTTGAGTATTTTCATTATTGAAAACCATAACTGGCTTTTTCTCGCGCTCAGCTTTCTATTCCTGGTTTAGCTTGGGACATGTGACGGCAGTTCAATGGGTAAACCTGGTGAAAACAATCGAAATTGAAAGTTTAAATTCAGATCAGCTACTTTGACCTGTACACTCGCAGTGACAGTGTAAGTCCCCAGCTGCAATCATTGTGCCTTCCCAGCTCACCTCTTCTCTCCTTTATTTCCAGATATCCCGGATCAGTGTTCCCCACTGCCTTGCCATCCAGTCGGGTATAAACGATGTGAGGATCAGAAGGGTGCTTTTAAGTGCATCTGTAAACCGGGCTGGGAAGGCCAATCGTGTGGACAAGGTGTGTGTCCGATTCTGACGGAGAACTGCGAATCTATCATCACTGAGCTGTACTGCAGCCCAAAGCTGCAGGGCTCTGGGGAAAGAGCAGGGGGGGAGTGGGACTGATTGGAGAGCTCGTTCAAAGAGCCGGCACAGGCACGATGGGCCGAATGGCCTCCTTCTGTGCTGTATGATTCTTAGATTCACTAGGAACACCGCCTCGACAGAGAAAGATGGCACTCCGACTGGAGTAATTTTTATGCATATTGTCCTCTGGTTTGGTTTTAAAAAAGGAAGACCGGCGGGGACATTATCCAGAGAAACAGGAGGCGGCCATTCAGCCCCTCGAGCCTGTTCCACCATTCTATTAGATCATGGCTGATCTGCTGCTCCTTGGCTCTTACCCAACAAAAATCTCAAGTCCTGGAAATCGCAGTTGATGCAGCATCAGTGGATGTGTTGCTCCCTCTGCTCTTTGGTAAAGATATTAGGAGTTATGGAACCAGGATGGTGTTCAGATACAGATCACCATGATCTAATCGAATGGCCGAACAGGCTCAGGGGCCTGAATGGCCTCCTCCTGTTCCTACGAATATATTGATTTCCGTGGGTTGTCTCACTCCAGTGCTCACTCCTCACGAAAAAGCCTATCCGGTGATTGACATCATGATATTCGACTGCAGAGGGCCTCGTATCCGGATTGGATCCTGTTCTCAAACGTTTCCATCTCCAGCTGCAGATGTTTCCGGCCTCAGAGCCAGGCGCTGGCTGCGGAAAACCGGGCCGTGCCCAAGGTTCGCGCCTGAGGCAGTGACGGGCGCGCAGTCCCCCTGCCCAGGCGGGAGGCTGCGGAGCGGGGCCCTGGCCTGTTAGGATTGGATTGATCGCTCACCACCTATCAGTAGTAAGCGATCTAACCAGTGATCCTTAATAAAAAGACAGACTTGCATTTCTATAGCGCCTTTCACCACCTCAGGACATCTCAAAGCGCTTTACAGCCAATGAAGTACTTTGTGAAGTGTAGTCACTGCTGTAATGTGAGAAACGCGGCAGCCAATTTGCGCACAGCAAGCTCCCACAAACAGCAATGTGACAATGACCAGATAATCTGTTTTAGGTGTTGGTTGAGGGATAAATATTGGCCCCAGGACACCGGGGGGACTCCCCTGCTCCTCTTTGGAATAGTGCCCGTGGGATCTTTTACGTCCACCCGAGAGAGCAGACGGGGCCTCGGTTTAACATCTGATCCAAAAGACGGCACCTCTGACAGTGCGGTGCTCCCTCAGTACTGCCCCCCCGACAGTGCAGCGCTCCCTCAGTACTGCCCCTCCGACAGTGCAGCGCTCCCTCAGTACTGCCCCTCCGACAGTGCAGGACTCCCTCAGTACTGCCCCTCCGACAGTGCAGGCCTCACTCAGTACTGCCCCTCCGACAGTGCAGGACTCCCTCAGTACTGCCCCTCCGACAGTGCAGCACTCCCTCAATACTGCACCTCCGACAGTGCAGCACTCCCTCAGTACTGCCCCTCTGACAGTGCAGGACTCCCTCAGTACTGCCCCTCCGACAGTGCAGGCCTCACTCAGTACTGCCCCTCCGACAGTGCAGCACTCCCTCAGTACTGCCCCTCCGACAGTGCAAGACTCCCTCAGTACTGACCCTCCGACAGTGCAGGCCTCACTCAGTACTGCCCCTCCGACAGTGCAGGACGCCCTCAGTACTGCCCCTCCGACAGTGCAGGCCTCACTCAGTACTGCCCCTCCGACAGTGCAGCACTCCCTCAGTACTGCCCCTCCGACAGTGCAAGACTCCCTCAGTACTGACCCTCCGACAGTGCAGGCCTCACTCAGTACTGCCCCTCCGACAGTGCAGGACGCCCTCAGTACTGCCCCTCCGACAGTGCAGGCCTCACTCAGTACTGCCCCTCCGACAGTGCAGCACTCCCTCAGTACTGCCCCTCCGACAGTGCAGCACTCCCTCAGTACTGCCCCTCCAACAGTGCGGCGCTCCCTCAGCACTGCACTGGAGTGTCAGCCTGGATTTTTGTGCTCAAGTCTCTGGAGTGGGACTGTGAACCCACGACCTTCTGACTCAGAGGCGAGAGAGCTGCCCACTGAACCACAGCTGACACTTGAGCCCACTGCCCTCCCTTTAACTGTGGTTTTCCAGCTGTCGGATCCCCCCTTACTCTCCCCCACCCCCTTCCTTTCCCCCCCCCCCCACCGCACCCACCCTCCCACTGGGCTATATTTTTTCATCTTTGACATTTTATGGGAAGTGTGCAAAAAGCCGGGCACGAGAGCGAGTCTAGTAATTAGCACTGTGGCCTTTCTCCTCTCTCCAGATATTAACGAGTGTGAGACCAGCAATGGTGGCTGTGAGCACATCTGTTCCAACGTGGAGGGGAGTTACCAGTGCCTGTGCAGGAAAGGGTTCAACAAGCTGCTGGACAATCGAAGATGCCGAGGTGAGATGGGGACCAAGGGCTAAAGAGACAGAGTCCTCGGAATACCTGCTCCGGGGGAGGGGCAGCCTTCCGCAGCCCCCGGTTTCCTGTCCATTAATATTAACGGATGGGGAAAGTGGACAGTGGGCCCAAGTGAAGGGGAGGAAAAGTCACAGGTGGGATGGGCCTGAGTTTCCGAGTTTCTTGCATTCAATCCCGGGATGTAGATGTCGCTGGCAAGGCCAGCATTTATTGCCCATTCCCTAGTTACCCCTCGAGAAGGTGGTGGTGAGCCGCCTTCTTGAACCGCTGCAGTCCGTGTGGTGAAGGTGCTCCCACAGTGCTGTTAGGGAGGGAGTTCCAGGATTTTGACCCAGCGACGATGAAGGAATGGTGATATATTTCCAAGTCGGGATGGTGTGTGACTTGGAGGGGAACTTGGAGGTGGTGGTGTTCCCATGCGCCTGCTGCCCTTGTCTTTCTAGGTGGAAGAGGTGGCGGGTTTGGGAGGGGTACGATATAGCTGGCAGGTGACTAGAATCACTGCACTGTATTGTATTCTATTGTACTCCAACTTAAGTTAATTCTTATCATTTAATTTAGCAGGCTCACATATTTTAATTAATGAGATCAATTCAATTGATAACTTTATAAGTTGTAAAGCTAATGAAAATCATTTAAATTTGCAGACATCAATGAATGTGCGTTGGATCTGGAGCTCTGTGGATCAGCGCACTGTAAAAACACATTGGGTTCTTATGAGTGCAGATGCGATCTTGGATACAAATATGACTTTTCAACAAAGTCTTGTCAAGGTAAGCACCTTCCAAACTCTACACTGGAGCGAGGGAACCGACACCTAACTAGGCTTTCACCTGGGAGATACTTAATGGTCTCCACTGCAGGGAATGGAGAACGTGACAGAATTCAAACACGACTTGTATTTATATAGCGCCTCTAACGTAGTGAAACGTCCCAGGGTGCTTCACAGGAGCGATTACCAAGAAAAATTTGACACCGAGCCACCTAATGAGAAGTTAGGACAGGTGACCAAAAGCTTGGTCAAAGAGGGAGGTTTTAAGGAGCGACTTAAAGGAGGAGAGAGAGGTAGCGAGGCGGAGAGGTTTAGGGAGGGAATTCCAGAGCTGGGGGCCCCGGCAGCTGAAGGCACGGCCGCCAATGGTGGAGCGATGGGAATCGGAGATGCGCAAGAGGGCAGAATTCGACGCTAGGGGAGTGGATTTGGGGTGATTTCTGCACGTGACATTCGCAGGTAGTGAACCTCAGTGAACACGGGTACATCAGTCTGTGAATTTCCATCCATTAAACAGCTCTGCGAGCTTCTCTCCAGCTTGGGTTTGCCAAGTTGAGGAAATGACCTTCAATGAACTGCTTGGCAGAAGTCCAAGTGCATAAAATGTAATTATTTTGTCAGACTTTATTCTGGCAGTCAGCGGGTTTAATCAATTGTATTCGCGCTATTTCTTGTCTCACAAACTGCACCTCTGCTTTACTGACATGCTACGGGGGAGGGGTTGGAGCCTCTTGAAGTCTGCGGCGGTTCATGACCTGTTTAAGATCCCATTATTGAACACAAGCTGCAAAACACAGGAACAGCAGGAGGCCATTCAGTCCCTTGAGCCTGCTCTGCTGTTCAATTAGATCATGGCTGATCTGAACTTCAACTCCATTTCCCAGCCTTTGATCCATATCCCTCGATGCCCTCAACCAACAGAAATCTATCGATCTCAGTCCCATCCACAGCCCTTTGACAGAGTGTGTCCCAAATTTCCACTACTCTTTGTGTGGAACAAGTGTCACACTGAGGACACCCTCCATCGTGTCATGTGGCACTATCTCCGTGCTGAGTGTGATAGTTTAAGTATATATCTAGCAGCTCATCCATGAGGCGCTGTGGGCCATAAGCAGAATTGTATTCCACCCCAACCTGTAACCTCATCGCCTGGCATCTCCCTCACTCCTGCATCACCATCAAGCCAGGTAACCAACCCTAGTTCAAAGACAAGTGTGAGAGAGGGGTTAGAGGGATCCCCAGATACAGGAGTGTGAGAGAGGGGTTAGAGGGATCCCCAGATACAGGAGTGAGAGAGAGGGGTTGGAGGGATCCCCAGATACAGGAGTGAGAGAGAGGGGTTAGAGGGATCCCCAGATACAGGAGTGAGAGAGAGGGGTTAGAGGGATCCCCAGATACAGGAGTGAGAGAGAGGGGTTAGAGGAATCCCCAGATACAAGAGTGTGAGAGAGTGGTTAGAGGGATCCCCAGATATAGGAGTGAGAGAGAGGGGTTAGAGGGATCCCCAGATATAGGAGTGTGAGAGAGGGGTTAGAGGGATCCCCAAATATAGGAGTGAGAGAGAGGGGTTAGAGGGATCCCCAGATACAAGAGTGTGAGAGCGGGGTTAGAGGGATCCCCAGATATAGGAGTGTGAGAGAGGGGTTAGAGGGATCCCCAGATACAGGAGTGAGAGAGAGAGGTTAGAGGAACCTCCCCAGATATAGGAGTGAGAGAGAGGGGTTAGAGGGACCTCCCCAGATACAGGAGTGAGAGAGAGGGGTTAGAGGGACCTCCCCAGATACAGGAGTGAGAGAGGGGTTAGAGGGACCTCCCCAGATATAGGAGTGAGAGAGAGGGGTTAGAGGGACCTCCCCAGATACAGGAGTGAGAGAGAGAGGTTAGAGGGACCTCCCCAGATATAGGAGTGAGAGAGAGGGGTTAGAGGGACCTCCCCAGATACTGGAGTGTGAGAGAGGGGTTAGAGGGACCTCCCCAGATATAGGAGTGAGAGAGAGGGGTTAGAGGGATCCCCAGATATAGGAGTGTGAGAGAGGGGTTAGAGGGATCCCCAGATACAGGAGTGAGAGAGAGGGGTTAGAGGGACCTCCCCAGATATAGGAGTGAGAGAGAGGGGTTAGAGGGATCCCCAGATATAGGAGTGAGAGAGAGGGGTTAGAGGGACCTCCCCAGATACAGGAGTGAGAGAGAGGGGTTAGAGGGATCCCCAGATATAGGAGTGTGAGAGAGGGGTTAGAGGGATCCCCAGATACTGGAGTGAGAGAGAGGGGTTAGAGGGATCCCCAGACATAGGAGTGAGAGAGAGGGGTTAGAGGGATCCCCAGATACAGGAGTGTGAGAGAGGGGTTAGAGGGATCCCCAGATACAGGAGTGTGAGAGAGGGGTTAGAGGGATCCCCAGATATAGGAGTGAGAGAGAGGGGTTAGAGGGACCTCCCCAGATACAGGAGTGTGAGAGAGGGGTTAGAGGGATCCCCAGACATAGGAGTGAGAGAGAGGGGTTAGAGGGATCCCCAGATATAGGAGTGAGAGAGAGGGGTTAGAGGGACCTCCCCAGATACAGGAGTGTGAGAGAGGGGTTAGAGGGATCCCCAGATACAGGAGTGAGAGAGAGGGGTTAGAGGGATCCCCAGATATAGGAGTGTGAGAGGGGTTAGAGGGATCCCCAGATACAGGAGTGAGAGAGAGGGGTTAGAGGGATCCCCAGATACAGGAGTGAGAGAGAGGGGTTAGAGGGACCTCCCCAGATACAGGAGTGTGAGAGAGGGGTTAGAGGGATCCCCAGATATAGGAGTGAGAGAGAGGGGTTAGAGGGATCCCCAGATATAGGAGTGTGAGAGAGGGGTTAGAGGGATCCCCAGATACAGGAGTGAGAGAGAGGGGTTAGAGGGATCCCCAGATATAGGAGTGTGAGAGAGGGGTTAGAGGGATCCCCAGATACAGGAGTGAGAGAGAGGGGTTAGAGGGATCCCCAGATACAGGAGTGAGAGAGAGGGGTTAGAGGGACCTCCCCAGATACAGGAGTGAGAGAGAGGGGTTAGAGGGATCCCCAGATACTGGAGTGTGAGAGAGGGGTTAGAGGGACCTCCCCAGATACAGGAGTGAGAGAGAGAGGTTAGAGGGATCCCCAGATACCTGAGTGAGAGAGAGGGGTTAGAGGGATCCCCAGATACAGGAGTGAGAGAGAGGGGTTAGAGGGATCCCCAAATACAGGAGTGAGAGAGAGGGTTTAGAGGGATCCCCAGATACAGGAGTGAGAGAGAAGGGTTAGAGGGATCCCCAGATACAGGAGTGTGAGAGAGGGGTTAGAGGGATCCCCAGATACAGGAGTGAGAGAGAGGGTTTAGAGGGATCCCCAGATACAGGAGTGAGAGAGAAGGGTTAGAGGGATCCCCAGATACAGGAGTGAGAGAGAGGGGTTAGAGGGATCCCCAGATACAGGAGTGAGAGAGAGGGGTTAGAGGGATCCCCAGATACAGGAGTGAGAGAGAGGGGTTAGAGGGATCCCCAGATATAGGAGTGAGAGAGAGGGGTTAGAGGGATCCCCAGATACAGGAGTGAGAGAGAGGGTTTAGAGGGATCCCCAGATACAGGAGTGTGAGAGAGGGGTTAGAGGGATCCCCAGATACAGGAGTGAGAGAGAAGGGTTAGAGGGATCCCCAGATACAGGAGTGTGAGAGAGGGGTTAGAGGGATCCCCAGATATAGGAGTGAGAGAGAGGGGTTAGAGGGATCCCCAGATACAGGAGTGAGAGAGAGGGGTTAGAGGGATCCCCAGATACAGGAGTGAGAGAGAGGGGTTAGAGGGATCCCCAGATACAGGAGTGAGAGAGAGGGGTTAGAGGGACCTCCCCAGATACAGGAGTGAGAGAGAGGGGTTAGAGGGATCCCCAGATATAGGAGTGAGAGACATGCTGAAGATGGGCTGCTGAGATTTTAGTGTTTTTAGTGTCTAAAGTGGGGGGAAAAAAAAGTTTCATTTCATTTCAATTTTTAAAAAGGTTTTAAAATTAAATTTAGTTCTAGTTAAGTTAGTTTAGTTTAGGTTAGTTTAAGTTTAGATTAGTCTCGACAAAGTAGAGAAGGAAAAGACCGCCAGAAAGACTACCAAAGAAAAAAAAACCCAGAGGAAAATAGAGGAAAAAAAAAAAGCCAAAGCAAAAAAAAAAAAAGAAACAAGAGAAGAACTACACAAACCAGTGAACGGCAGCCACACGGGGCTTCAGCAGCGGTGGTTGAGTCGGCGGCATCGGGACCGAGTTCGAGGAGGCGAGGTGACTCGGGCCGCAGCCCAGCGGTCCAGCAACCGGCACAGCCGAGGGGACTCGGGCCGCATCCCAGAAATCGGCACAGCCGAGGAGATCCGGAACGCAGCCCGGCAATCGGCACAGCGGAGAGGACTCGGGCCGCATCGCAGAAATCGGCACAGCCGAGGAGATTCGGAACGCAGCCCGGAAATCCAGCAATCAGCACAGCCGAGGGGACTCAGGCCACAGCCCAACAATCCAGCACGGGAAAGGCCCGAGGAGCCAGGCCAGCAGGCACAGAGACCTCTGAGGAGAAGGAGAGCAACCAGAAGGCTCGCAACCAAGACCGTGAGTACAGGGCCCAGGGAGGGAGGCCCAGGGAAAGGCCCGAGGAGCCAGGCCGAAACAGAGGCCCAGAGACCTCTGAGGGGGAGGGGAACAGCCCGAAGGCACCGGGAAACAGTGGCTCACAGACTCAGACCTGAGAAGGGTGAACCCAGGAGCCGAGGCCCAGGGACCACGGGGTCGGAGAGGGGGACCGGGAAAGTTCGCGAACAGGGAGAGGGTAACACCAAACCCGGGGCCCCAGAAAAGCTTATTCTAAGATCAACAATACTTTACCAAAAATGAGCGAATCAGAAGATCCACAACAGCCCCGCTTCCAGATTCCCCCCAACACCACAAAAAAAGCTATAAAAACGATCAAGCATGCTCAGATGAGAGAAAAACCAGAAACTCTCTTTACTGACTGTTACAACAATGGGACAAAAAGTAACCTCATATTCTACTCAGATCAGCCAGCGGCTTGGATCAGAGCAATAAAATCACACTATACCAGTGTTAAGCTAAAAAATACCGCAAATGGGTCCATAATGAAAATTAACACACCAGGAGACAGTTCAATCATGACTGTCAACGCGTACAATACCGGAACAATATTAGTGCAAGGCAACCTCGACAAATTTGCAACGGCCTTCAGGACACTGAAAAGATCAACTACGAGGGGAATGAACAGCCCCAGAGTGGCCCGCACTCCCCCCAACATTGACAACTTACCAGGAGAAAATCTGCATGGTCAAGGGATGAACGAGCCACACAGTTCAAACCAGACACTAACCCCGGAGAACCACAGCCACACGATACAACTGACAAACCCCAGCATAACTACCACGGAGGAAGCCACACATAGTTCCCCTACCATTCCCAGCCCACCAAGAGAAGAGCAGCATAGCCAGGAAGTGAGTGAGCCTTCCAGGGCCGACCAGCTTAGCCAGGAAGTGAGTGAGCCTTCCAGGGCCGACCAGACACATACCCCGGGATCACACAGCCAGATACAACCAAAAGATAAATTTTATCAATTAGAGATAGAGATGGTTAAACTTAGAGAGGAGGTCCTCAAATTGAATGACAAACAAAAGCAGGAGAGGGAGAGACACAAGAGAGAGCTGAATAGACTTGATAACCAGGTGAATCTACTTAAGAATCAGGTGAAAGAGCTGCAGGAAAAAGAAGAGAGCCATAGAGGAGAGAAAACACCATTAGACCAGCAACCAGAGACTAGAGATAAGACAAGACAGAGCCGGACGGAACGGCTGCACTCCCACACGGAACAAAAGCAACAGACACACAATACAAGTGGTGCCACACAGACCGACCAGCATGCTGACTCGCAATCTTCCCCCACCACCATGGAACCACAAGCGAGCCGCTCACAAGAGGTACGCACACACCAGACACCCCAGCCCAGCACACACACTATGAGTCCAGGCGAAAGCCACCAGACAGTAAACACAAACAAGGCTGACGTCGTAATACTCATAGACTCAAATGGGAAATTTCTATGGGAGGAAAAGCTCTTCCCTAGAAGTAAAGTAGAAAAGATTTGGTGCCCAACAACAGACAGAGCCATGGGATGGCTGACCAAAGCCAGATTAGGCTCCCCCCAACACATAATAATACACACGGGCACAAATGACCTAAAGGCCAAACAGAAAGAGGTAGCAACATCGCTCAGAGCAATGATTAGGAAGGCAAGCAGTACATTTCCAAACACTAGAATCACTGTTTCCACAATATTGCCGAGAACAGACTTCAACAACAACACAATTCATGAGATAAATGCCAGCATAGCAACAG
Organism: Somniosus microcephalus; assembly: GCF_052327205.1. NCBI lineage: Eukaryota > Metazoa > Chordata > Chondrichthyes > Squaliformes > Somniosidae > Somniosus > Somniosus microcephalus. The sequence goes on along the minus strand of NC_140996.1, from coordinate 5,466,658 downwards.
AATGCGAATCAAACCACAACGTACACCTGGCCCAACACCCCACCCTCGATGAAGAATGTCTTTACGACCACGTCCACATCCAAAGGCAAAAAATATCGATCTTTGCTAAAGCCCTGAAGGACGTCGCTTTTACCCGGGTCCATACCCAGACTCCAAGAGGACCCCCCCCCGACCACCAGAGATCAGCGGGGTACATATCAGGAACACTACAAAGACCACCACCACACCAACCGAGACCGGAGAGGATCCCCATGCAAAACAACATTATCAGACCTGCACCACTCCTGTCCCACAGGGGAATAGGACCGCTACCAGCCAGACAGAGGGAGAGATGCACAGGACGTACGCAATACCTCAGACAGAAACAATCCATTAAGAGACAATAAGCAGATGTGCAGCAGCATCTACTTCCGCCTTATGGATCAAGGACTAATTAATAGAAAGAACTGTAACCAAATTGTATTAACTTTTGTAGACAACTGGGGTGATCTTTTTTTTTCCCCACACTTAGACACGACAAACACGTACCACTCTTTAACCTATCATAGAAAAAGATAAAACTTAACATGAAATCCTTATATATTTCGACTTGGAATATCCAAGGTCTACGCTCTTCAGTGCGAGAAGTGAAGAGTAGGACCCCAGAGTTCATAGAGGAAACTAAAGATCTAGATATTATCATTTTACAGGAAACTTGGTATAAAGGAAAAGGACACACCGGCTGTCCCCAAGGGTACACTGAGCTAGTGGTCCCCTCCAATAAATTACCAAGTGTAACCCAAGGCAGAGACTCCGGAGGCATACTGATCTGGTTTAAAACAGAACTTAAGAATTACATCAAATTTATAAAAAAGGGCGAAAACCATATGTGGCTCAAACTTGAGAGGGAGATTATCTCAAACACCCAAGATGTTTACATTTGCGCACTTTATATCCCTCCAATCGATTCCCCGTACTACAAAGAGGACACCTTCTCCAACATGGAGGGGGAAATTATCCAATACCAGGCCCAGGGGAACGTGTTGATCTGTGGGGACCTCAATTCAAGAACGGGCGAAGAACCAGACTTCACCAATAATCAGGGAAACAATTACGTATTCGGGAATAACCACTTTGACATCCCTTCCCTTCCATACAGGCATAACTGCGACAAGCAGTCAAATACCAACGGTAAACAGCTACTACAGCTCTGTCGAAACCTGGGTCTGTACATTGTCAATGGTAGGTTCATAGGAGACCTCCTAGGAAGATCGACCTACTGCTCACCTCTTGGCTGCAGCACAGTAGACTATATGATTACAGACTTGGACCCATCCTCTTTCAGAGCATTCACAGTCAAACCACAAACAACACTGTCAGATCACAGTCAAATTACTATGTTTCTCAAAAAGACAGAAACAAACAACATAGAAACACAACCCAGTAAACTGTACAACACCAAAAAATCGTACAGATGGGCCAAAAACGACACGGAAAAATACCAGAAAACAATTAGCAATGCATCAACTCAAGCTCTCTTAGACACCTTTCTGGATAACATATACACTCACAATAAAGAAGGCGTAAACCGGGCAGTTAGTAAACTAAACAATATTTTTGATAATTTGGCAACAAATGCAAACTTGAAAGCTCGCAAGAACAAACCCAAAACAAAAAACTATGAAAAATGGTTTGACCATGATTGCCATAACATGAGGAAAAAACTTAGAAAACTATCAAACCAAAAACACAGACATCCAGAAAACGAGGAATTACGCCTTACTTATTGTCAGACGCTAACACAATACAGAAACACACTCAGGACCAAAAAAGAGCAATTTATTAAGAATACACTCAGCTCCATGGAGGAATCCATTGAGTCGAATTGTTTCTGGGACAACTTGAAAACACTACACAAAAAACAACACGACGATTTGTCCATTCAAAATGGGGACACATGGGTAAACCACTTTGAAAAATTATACCAGAAAAACACACTAAGACCAGAGCAACACCAAATACGCAAAAAACTTGAAAAGCTTGAAATGGCCATAAAAGATAACCAAAACCCGCTAGACGCCATAATAACAGAAAAAGAACTTCTTGAAAAACTCAAGGACCTGCGACCAGGAAAAGCTTGCGGGACAGACGGCATACTAAACGAGATGATTAAACACGCAGACGACAAACTGAAACTGGCTATCCTAAAACTCTTCAACTTGGTTCTGAGTGTCGGTTATTTCCCTGACATCTGGAACAAAGGACTCATAACACCCATATACAAAAGTGGGGACAAAATCGACCCAAACAACTATCGAGGCATCTGTGTAAACAGTAACCTGGGGAAGGTATTCTGTAGCATCATAAACAAAAGACTTATAAACTTCCTTGAAGAGCACAATGTCTTGAGTAAAAGCCAAATTGGATTCCTGCCAAACTATAGAACATCCGATCATATCTTCACCCTACAGACCCTAATTGACAAACACGTTCACCATAACAAAAGCAAAATCTACGCATGCTTTGTAGATTTCCAGAAGGCTTTCGACTCCATCTGGCATGACGGTTTATTCCTGAAACTTATCGAAAGCGGGGTAGGAGGTAAAACATATGATGTAATTAAATCAATGTATACAAACAATAAATGTGCAGTTAAAATTGGAGACAAACAAACAAAATACTTCCCACAGGGGCGGGGGGTGACGCAGGGCTCGCCAATCTCACCGACACTCTTTAATATTTACATAAATGGATTGGCAAAACTACTTGAACAATCTACAGCACCCGGCCTCACCCTATATGAATCCAAGGTTAAATTCCTCCTCTATGCCGACGACCTGGTTCTGCTGTCACCAACTAAGGAGGGTCTACAGCAGAACCTGGACCTGCTGGAGTCGTACTGCCAGACTTGGGCCCTGACAATAAATCCCCAAAAAACCAAAGTCCTTGTGTTCCAGCAAAGATCCAAACAACATGGACCCACAATAAATTTCACAGTAGGAACAACCAAAATTGAACAAACCACTCACTACACATACTTGGGCTTAAAAATCAGTTCTACGGGAAACTTCAAACTGGCTGTGAATGAACTGAAAGAGAAAGCAAGAAGGGCTTTCTATGCCATCAAAAAATCAATCCAAATAGAAATCCCAATTAGCATTTGGCTCAAAATTTTCAAATCAGTAATTGAACCAATTGCACTCTATGGCAGTGAGGTCTGGGGACCACTAACACAACAAGATTTTGCAAAATGGGACAAACACCCAATTGAGATCCTACATGCGGAATTCTGTAAAAGTATCCTCCGGACTCAAAGGAAAACAGTAAACAACGCATGCAGGGCGGAACTAGGCCAATACCCATTAATAATCACTATCCAAAAAAGAGCCACCAAATTTTGGAATCACCTACAAATGAGCAACCCCCAATGCTATCACTACGACGCCCTGAAATGCCAAGAGCTGACCATAAAGAAGAATACCCTCAGTCAACTAGTCCTGGGACTCAATAAAGTAACTAATAACAATACTAACAATAACCACCCCCAGGACAGTGACAGGGTAACACAAAGAATTCGACCCAACACAATCGTCGCTAAGCAAAAGGAAAAATATCTGTCATATTGGGCAGAAACAACAAAAACCCAAAGCAAACTCAATTGCTACTTGGCCCTAAACAGACAATACAACATAGCTGATTACCTGACCATGGTAAAGGATAACAAACTGAGAAGAACCTTGACAAGGTACAGACTTAGCGAACATAGCCTAGCGATCGAAAAAGGCAGACACAGGCAGACCAGGCTGCCAAGAGAAGATAGGATATGCTCTCACTGCAGTCAGGGAGTAATTGAGACAGAGATGCACTTCCTCACAGCCTGTGGAAAATATCAGGGCATCAGAGAGAATTTCTATCAAAAATTCTCACAAATATGCCCTGAATTCAGAAATCTGACTGACAACCAAAAACTCCCATTCCTACTGGGGGAGGAGAGAAGCTGTGTAACACTGGCGGCACACTATGTTACAGCTTGCCATGAACAGAGGGACAACCAGTAAACTAAGACAAGAGTATATATAAACAAGGCGAAAATATATTTATAAACTCAGGGATATACCTATTTATACACTGTATGAATGGAACCGCGTTTATGTGTTCAACCATAAATGTATTTTGATGCTTTGGCAACATAAGATGTACCTTATCATGCCAATAAAGCGATTTGTATTGTATTGTATTGTATTGTATTGAGAGAGAGGGGTTAGAGGGACCTCCCCAGATACAGGAGTGAGAGAGAGGGGTTGGAGGGATCCCCAGATACAGGAGTGAGAGAGAGGGGTTAGAGGGACCTCCCCAGATACAGGAGTGAGAGAGAGGGGTTAGAGGGATCCCCAGATACAGGAGTGAGAGAGAGGGGTTAGAGGGATCCCCAGATATAGGAGTGAGAGAGAGGGGTTAGAGGGATCCCCAGATATAGGAGAGAGAGAGAGGGGTTAGAAGGATCCCCAGATATAGGAGTGAGAGAGGGGTTGGAGGGATCCCCAGATACAGGAGTGAGAGAGGGGTTAGAGGGATCCCCAGATACAGGAGTGAGAGAGAGGGGTTAGAGGGATCCCCAGATATAGGAGTGAGAGAGGGGTTAGAGGGATCCCCAGATATAGGAGTGAGAGAGAGGGGTTAGAGGGACCTCCCCAGATACAGGAGTGAGAGAGAGGGGTTAGAGGGATCCCCAGATACAGGAGTGAGAGAGAGGGGTTAGAGGGACCTCCCCAGATATAGGAGTGTGAGAGAGGGTTTAGAGGGATCCCCAGATACAGGAGTGAGAGAGAGGGGTTAGAGGGACCTCCCCAGATACAGGAGTGTGAGAGAGGGGTTAGAGGGATCCCCAGATACAGGAGTGAGAGAGAGGGGTTAGAGGGACCCCCAGATACAGGAGTGAGAGAGAGAGAGGGGTTAGAGGGATCCTCAGATACAGGAGTGAGAGAGAGGGGTTAGAGGGATCCCCAGATATAGGAGTGAGAGAGAGGGGTTAGAGGGATCCTCAGATATAGGAGTGAGAGAGAGGGGTTAGAGGGACCTCCCCAGATACAGGAGAGAGAGAGAGGGGTTAGAGGGACTTCCCCAGATACAGGAGTGAGAGAGAGGGGTTAGAGGGATCCTCAGATATAGGAGTGAGAGAGAGGGGTTAGAGGGATCCTCAGATATAGGAGTGAGAGAGAGGGGTTAGAGGGACCTCCCCAGATATAGGAGTGAGAGAGAGAGAGGGGTTAGAGGGATCCCCAGATACAGGAGTGTGAGAGAGGGGTTAGCGGGACCTCCCCAGATACAGGAGTGAGAGAGAGGGGTTGAGAGGTTGAGGGGTTACAGACGGTGCTAAGTGATCGCACAACAAAGGGATTGGGGGAAAATGCTCCACTGGCTGGAGTCATACCTAGCATAAAGGAAGATTTTTGTGGTTGTTGGAGACCAATCATCTCATACCCAGGACATCTCTGCAGGAGTTCCTCGGGGCAGTGTCCTAGGCCCAACCATCTTCAACTGCTTCATCAACGACCTTCCCTCCATCATAAGCACTCTTGTCTTTGAGTAAAGGGTTGTGAGTTCCGGCCCCACCCCAGAGACTGGAGCACAGAAACAATACTGACCCTGCCAGGGCAGTACTGAGGGAGCGCCACACTGTCGGAGGGGCAGTACTGAGGGAGCGCCGCACTGTCGGAGAGGCAGTACTGAGGGAGCGCCGCACTGTCGGAGGGGCAGTACTGAGGGAGCGCCGCACTGTCGGAGGGGCAGTACTGAGGGAGCGCCGCACTGTCGGAGGGGCAGTACTGAGGGAGCGCCGCACTGTCGGAGAGGCAGTACTGAGGGAGCGCCGCACTGTCGGAGGGGCAGTACTGAGGGAGCGCCGCACTGTCGGCGGGGCAGTACTGAGGGAGCGCCGCACTGTCGGAGGGGCAGTACTGAGGGAGTGCTGCACTGTCGGAGGGGCAGTACTGAGGGAGCGTCGCACTGTCGGAGGGGCAGTACTGAGGGAGCGCCGCACTGTCGGAGGGGCAGTACTGAGGGAGCGCCGCACTGTCGGAGGGGCAGTACTGAGGGAGCGCCGCACTGTCGGAGGGGCGGTACTGACGGAGCGCCGCACTGTCGGAGGGGCAGTACTGAGGGAGCGCCGCACTGTCGGAGGGGCAGTACTGAGGGAGTGCCGCACTGTCGGAGGGGCAGTACTGAGGGAGTACCACACTGTCGGAGGGGCAGTACTGAGGGAGCGCCGCACTGTCGGAGGGGCAGTACTGAGGGAGTGCCGCACTGTCGGAGGGGCAGTACTGAGGGAGCGCCGCACTGTCGGAGGGGCAGTACTGAGGGAGTGTTGCACTGTCGGAGGGGCAGTACTGAGGGAGTGCCGCACTGTCAGAGGGGCCGTACTGAGGGAGTGTTGCACTGTCGGAGGGGCAGTACTGAGGGAGCGCTGCACTGTCGGAGGGGCAGTACTGAGGGAGCGCCGCACTGTCGGAGGGGCGGTACTGACGGAGCGCCGCACTGTCGGAGGGGCAGTACTGAGGGAGTGCCGCACTGTCGGAGGGGCAGGACTGAGGGAGTACCGCACTGTCGGAGGGGCAGTACTGAGGGAGCGCCGCACTGTCGGAGGGGCAGTACTGAGGGAGTGCCGCACTGTCGGAGGGGCAGTACTGAGGGAGCACCGCACTGTCGGAGGGGCAGTACTGAGGGAGTGTTGCACTGTCGGAGGGGCAGTACTGAGGGAGTGCTGCACTGTCAGAGGGGCCGTACTGAGGGAGTGTTGCACTGTCGGAGGGGCAGTACTGAGGGAGCGCTGCACTGTCGGAGGGGCAGTACTGAGGGAGTGCTGCACTGTCGGAGGGGCAGTACTGAGGGAGCGCTGCAATGTTGGCGGGGCTGTACTGAGGGAGTGCTGCACTGTCAGAGGATCAGTACTGAGGGAGTGCTGCACTGTCAGAGGATCAGTACTGAGGGAGTGCTGCACTGTCGGAGGAGCAGTACTGAAGGATCGCTGCACTGTCGGAGGGGCAGTACTGAGGGAGCGCTGCAATGTTGGAGGGGCTATACTGAGGGAGTGCTGCACTGTCAGAGGATCAGTACTGAGGGAGCGCTGCACTGTCGGAGGAGCAGTACTGAAGGATCGCTGCACTGTCGGAGGGGCAGTACAGAGGGAGCGCTGCACTGTCGGAGGGGCAGTACTGAGGGAGTGCCGCACTGTCGGAGGGGCAGTACTGAGGGAGCACCGCACTGTCGGAGGGGCAGTACTGAGGGAGTGTTGCACTGTCGGAGGGGCAGTACTGAGGGAGTGCTGCACTGTCAGAGGGGCCGTACTGAGGGAGTGTTGCACTGTCGGAGGGGCAGTACTGAGGGAGCGCTGCACTGTCGGAGGGGCAGTACTGAGAGAGTGCTGCACTGTCGGAGGGGCAGTACTGAGGGAGTGCTGCACTGTCGGAGGGGCAGTACTGAGGGAGCGCTGCACTGTCGGAGGGGCAGTACTGAGAGAGTGCTGCACTGTCGGAGGGGCAGTACTGAGGGAGTGCTGCACTGTCGGAGGGGCAGTACTGAGGGAGCGCTGCAATGTTGGCGGGGCTGTACTGAGGGAGTGCTGCACTGTCAGAGGATCAGTACTGAGGGAGTGCTGCACTGTCAGAGGATCAGTACTGAGGGAGTGCTGCACTGTCGGAGGAGCAGTACTGAAGGATCGCTGCACTGTCGGAGGGGGCGGTACTGAGGGAGCGCTGCAATGTTGGAGGGGCTATACTGAGGGAGTGCTGCACTGTCAGAGGATCAGTACTGAGGGAGCGCTGCACTGTCGGAGGAGCAGTACTGAAGGATCGCTGCACTGTCGGAGGGGCAGTACAGAGGGAGCGCTGCACTGTCAGAGGGGCAGTACTGAGGGAGCGCTGCACTGTCGGAGGGGCAGTACTGAGGGGAGCGCTGCACTGTCGGAGGTGCAGTGCTGAGGGATCGCTGCACTGTCGGAGGGGCAGTACTGAGGGAGTGCTGCACTGTCAGAGGGTCAGTACTGAGGGAGTGCTGCACTGTCAGAGGACCAGTACTGAGGGAGCGCTGCACTGTTGGATGAGCAGTACTGAAGGATCGCCACACTGTCAGAGGGGCAGTACTGAGGGAGCGCTGCACTGTCGGAGGGACAGTACTGAGGGAGCGCTGCACTGTCGGAGGTGCCGTCTTTCGGATAAGACGTTAAGCTGAGGCCCCGTCTGCGCTCTCAGGTGGATGTAAAAGATCCAACGGCACTATTTTGAAGAAGAGCAGGTGAGTTCTCCCTGATGTCCTGGGGCCAATGTTTATCCCTCAATCAACATCACTAAAATGGATTATCTGGTCATTATCACATTGCTCATTGTGGGATCTTGCTGTGTTACAATCGGCGGCCGTGTTTCCCACATTACAACAGTGACTACACTCTAAAAGTACTTCATTGGCTGTGAAGCACTTTGGGACGTCCGGTGGTCGTGAAAGGCGCTATAGAAATGCAAGTCTTTCTTTTAAATTTAAAAGACGCTAGGCTGATTGTGGGTATTTTTAAATTTTGTGACCTTTCTTAAATAACATTAAATCTGTCGCTCAGATGTAGATGAATGTGAAGAGAGTATCTGTGCGGAAGGATGTGTGAACACTCCTGGCCACTACACCTGCTACTGTGATGGAAAGAGAGAGTTAAAGCTGGCGGCAGACTTACTGAATTGTACGGTAAGGTCCTTGCACCTGTGTTTGCTTTCTGTCTCCTTGAGGGCAGTAAAGGTGAATGGGACCATCTGATGCCATGATTTGTGGTCGATATTTAATCAGTGTATTTTAGCAATCTTCAGCTCCATTTGCGATTCCTCAGAGAATGAATCATGTTGCGCCCGCATACAGCAAGACATGGACAGCGTTCAGGCTTGGGCTGATAAGTGGTCGGTAACATTCGCGCCGCACAAGTGCCAGGCAATGACTATCTCCAACAAGAGAGAGTCAAACCACCTCCCCTTGATATTCAACAGCATTACCGTCACAGATTCCCCCGCCATCAACATCCTGGGGGTCACCATTGATCAGAAACGGAACTGGATCATCCACCTAAATACTGTGGTTACAAGAGCAGGTCAGAGTCTGGGTATTCTGCGGCGAGTGTCTCACCTCCTGACTCCCCAAAGCCTTTCCACCATCTACAAGGCACAAGTCAGGAGTGTGATGGAATACTCTCCACTTGCCTGGATGAGTGCAGCTCCAACAACACTCAAGAAGCTCGACAGCACGGCAGCATAGTTTGGACAGCCAGACGGGTGCGTGGGTTGGGGGGGAGGGGTCACGGGGGCGCAGTTCAGGGGTCACGGGAGCGTGGGACCATTGATATCCATGCGCCTTTGAGAGGTGACGCTCTGTGGAGGGAGAAAGATTCTTAATATTTACTCAACAGTAAGCAGCCTGTAATGGTGCAAAGAGGAGGTGGTTTGTGTCATAGGATTGAGGTTACAGGAACAACTGCAGGGAACTGTCTATCGGAACACGCAGATTCTGTGATATTTTGCCAAAATATAGATGATTTAAAATATCTGCTATTTTATAAATGTTGCTGTGAGACTTTTTCTTTAATGTAAAGCATCAACCTGCTGTCTCCGTGTTTCAGCCTATTTTGCCTTGCGTGTCACTGGACATGATGAAAAACCAAGGCTCGCTATATCTGGGAAGATTCTTCAAAGGGATTCCTGTGATGCGTTTTAACTTCAAAAGGAAACAACAAACCAGGTGAGACCTTGTTAAACTGGAGATTCTGCTGGTGGGGGGAGCCCAGAACAAGGGGGCACAGTCTTAAAGTTAGAGTCAGGCTGTTCAGGAGAGAAATCAGGAAACACTTCTTCACACAAAGGCTGGTGGAAATCTGGAACTCCCCCCCGCCCCCGCCCCCCCCCTTCAAAATAAAACTGTTGATGCTGGGAGTCAATTGGAGCTTTCAAGACTGAGATCGATAGATTTTTGTTAGGTAAGGGTAAAAAAGAAAGGCTTGCATTTTTACAGCACCTTTCACGACCACCGGACGTCTCAAAGCGCTTTACAGCCAATGAAGTACTTTTTGAAGTGTAGACACTGTTGTACTGTGGGAAACGCGGCAGCCAATTTGCGCACAGCAAGCTCCCACAAACAGCAATGTGATATTGGCCAGATAATCTGTTTTAGTGATGTTGGTTGAGGGATAAATATTGGTCAGGACACCAGGGAGAACTCCCCTGCTCTTCTTCAAAATAGTGCCAAGGGATCGTTTACATCCACCTGAGAGGGCAGACGGGGCCTCGGTTTAACATCTCATGCAAAAGACGGCACCTCCGACAGTGCGGCACTCCCTCAGTACTGCCCCTCCGACAGTGCGGCGCTCCCTCAGTACTGCCCCTCCGACAGTGCAGCGCTCCCTCAGTACTGCCCCTCCGACAGTGCAGCACTCCCTCAGTACTGCCCCTCCGACAGTGCAGCTCTCCCTCAGTACTGCTCCTCCGACAGTGCAGCACTCCCTCAGTACTGCCCCTCCGACAGTGCAGCACTCCCTCAGTACTGCCTCTCCGACAGTGCGGCGCTCCCTCGGTACTGACCCTCCGACAGTGCGGCGCTCCCTCAGTACTGCCCCTCCGACAGTGCGGCGCTCCCTCAGTACTGCCCCTCCGACAGTGCGGCGCTCCCTCAGTACTGCCCCTCCGACAGTGTTGTCTCCCTCAGTACTGCCCCTCCGACAGTGCGGCGCTCCCTCAGTACTGCCCCTCCGACAGTGCGGCGCTCCCTCAGTACTGCCCCTCCGACAGTGTGGCGCTCCCTCAGTACTGCCCCTCCGACAGTGCGGCGCTCCCTCAGTACTGCCCCTCCGACAGTGCGGCGCTCCCTCAGTACTGCCCCTCCGACAGTGAGGCGCTCCCTCAGTACTGACCCTCCGACAGTGCTGCGCTCCCTCAGTACTGCCCCTCCGACAGTGCGGCGCTCCCTCAGTACTGACCCTCCGACAGTGCGGCGCTCCCTCAGTACTGCCCCTCCGACAGTGCGGCGCTCCCTCAGTACTGCCCCTCCGACAGTGCGGCGCTCCCTCAGTACTGCCCCTCCGACAGTGCGGCGCTCCCTCAGTACTGCCCCTCCGGCAGTGCGGCGCTCCCTCAGTACTGCCCCTCCGACAGTGCGGCGCTCCCTCAGTACTGCCCCTCCGACAGTGCGGCGCTCCCTCAGTACTGCCCCTCCGACAGTGCGGCGCTCCCTCAGTACTGCCCCTCCGACAGTGCGGCGCTCCCTCAGTACTGCCCCTCCGACAGTGCGGCGCTCCCTCAGTACTGCCCCTCCGACAGTGCGGCGCTCCCTCAGTACTGCCCCTCCGACAGTGCAGCGCTCCCTCAGCACTGCACTGGAGTGTCAACATGGATTTTGGTGCTCAAGTCTCGGGAGTGGGATTTGAACCCACAACCTTCTGACTCAGAGGGGAGAGAGCGACCCACTGAACCACGGCTGACATGTAAGGTATTGAGGGATGTGGAGCAAAGGCAGGCAGATGGAGTTGAGGTGATTTAACTGAATGGCTGAAAGGCTCGAGGGGCTGAATGGCCTCCTCCTGCTCCTAACATTTCTTTGGATGGGAGAATTTTAAAGCCCTCTGCAGGCGGTGTTGCCGGAAGCTGTCAGCTCCGGCTCAGTGGGCAGGACACTCACCTCTGAGTCAGAAGGTTGTGGGTTCAAGTCTCACTCCAGAGACTCGAGCACCAGGCTGATACTCCCAGTGCAGTACTGAGGGAGCGCTGCACTGTCGGAGGTGCAGTACTGAGGGAGCGCCGCACTGTCGGAGGGTCAGTACTGAGGGAGCGCCGCACTGTCGGAGGGGCAGTACTGAGGGAGCGCCGCACTGTCGGAGGGGCAGTACTGAGGGAGCGCCGCACTGTCAGAGGGGCAGTACTGAGGGAGCGCCGCACTGTCGGAGGGGCAGTACTGAGGGAGCGCTGCACTGTCGGAGGGGCAGTACTGAGGGAGCGCCGCACTGTCGGAGGGGCAGTACTGAGGGAGCGCCGCACTGTCGGAGGGGCAGTACTGAGGGAGCGCCGCACTGTCGGAGGGGCAGTACTGAGGGAGCGCTGCACTGTCGGAGGTGCCGTCTTTCAGATGAGGCGTTAAACCGAGGCCCCGCCTGCTCTCTCAGGTGGACGTAAAAGATCCAATCGATCTTTCTTTTGCACCAAGAGTTTGTGACAGGGAAAAACAACATCGGTTGTAAAGCGCTTTGGGACATCCTGAGGCCGTGAAATCCCAGGCTCTTTCTTTCTCTACATTAGGGTGCACACCCCATCACCCCTAAATTTACCTGCATTAAGGTCGAGTGAATCTTGTTGCAATTTTGTAAGCCTGGTAGTGTGAGATTTGAACAGAACTTAAACATTTATTACAAAACACACAAATGTATGTAAATTGTTTTCTTATTCGAAATGGAAAGTCGTTGACTGAGTCTTTTGAAATAGTTATGAAACTATGTTTTTCCTCAGTTTGTTTTGAATCCCCATGCGGGACCTCACAGGGAGTGAGAATGCTGCCCTTTCACTGGGCGGAGATGGGACTGAGTCCAGGGCTCACTAATGAGATGCGGTCAAAGTATCTGACAGTTCTTGCAGAGCCTCAGCTGCCTGCGATTGGCAGTTCTGGGCCAGCTCCCAATGGGCAGGACTCCAGAGGAGTTGGCAGCAGTTTATTATTTTGTTCTTTGCAATTCATTAGTCTGCTCGAGGAATAACTCAACGCAAGATTTAAACAGAGGAACAGGAGGAGGCCATTCAGCCTCTCGAGCCTGTTCTGCCATTCAAATAGATCGTGGCTGATCTGCACCTCAATCCCATCCAGCCGCCTTTGCTCCATACCCCTCGATACTCTTACCCAACTAAATCCATCCATCTCAGTAACTCGCACCGAGTCCCGTTCACCCATCACCCCCTGTCCTAACTCGCACTGAGTCCCGTTCACCCATCACCCCCTGTCCTAACTCGCACCGAGTCCCGTTCACCCATCACCCCCTGTCCTAACTCGCACCAAGTCCCGTACACCCATCGCCCCCTGTCCTAACTCGCACCGAGTCCCGTTCACCCATCACCCCCTGTCCTAACTCGCACCGAGTCCCGTTCACCCATCGCCCCCTGTCCTAACTCGCACCGAGTCCCGTTCACCCATCACCCCCTGTCCTAACTCGCACCGAGTCCCGTTCACCCATCACCCCCTGTCCTAACTCGCACCGAGTCCCGTTCACCCATCACCCCCTGTCCTAACTTGCACCGAGTCCCGTTCACCCATCGCCCCCTGTCCTAACTCGCACCGAGTCCCATTCACCCATCACCCCCTGTCCTAACTCGCACCGAGTCCCGTTCACCCATCACCCCCTGTCCTAACTCACACCGAGTCCCGTTCACCCATCACCCCCTGTCCTAACTCACACCGAGTCCCGTTCACCCATCACCCCCTGTCCTAACTCGCACCGAGTCCCGTTCACCCATCACCCCCCTGTCCTAACTCGCACCGAGTCCCGTTCACCCATCGCCCCCTGTCCTAACTCGCACCGAGTCCCGTTCACCCATCACCCCCTGTCCTAACTCACACCGAGTCCCGTTCACCCATCACCCCCTGTCCTAACTCACACCGAGTCCCGTTCACCCATCACCCCCTGTCCTAACTCGCACCGAGTCCCGTTCACCCATCACCCCCTGTCCTAACTCGCACCGAGTCCCCTTCACCCATCACCCCCTGTCCTAACTCACACCGAGTCCCGTTCACCCATCACCCCCTGTCCTAACTCACACCGAGTCCCGTTCACCCATCACCCCCTGTCCTAACTCGCACCGAGTCCCGTTCACCCATCACCCCCCTGTCCTAACTCACACCTAGTCCCGTTCACCCATCACCCCCTGTCCTAACTCACACCGAGTCCCGTTCACCCATCACCCCCTGTCCTAACTCACACCGAGTCCCGTTCACCCATCACCCCCTGTCCTAACTCGCACCGAGTCCCGTTCACCCATCACCCCCTGTCCTAACTCACACCGAGTCCCGTTCACCCAGCTCCCCCTGTCCTAACTCACACCGAGTCCCGTTCACCCATCACCCCCTGTCCTAACTCACACCAAGTCCCGTTCACCCATCACCCCCTGTCCTAACTCGCACCCAGTCCCGTTCACCCATCACCCCCTGTCCTAACTCGCACTGAGTCCCGTTCACCCATCACCCCCTGTCCTAACTCGCACCCAGTCCCGTTCACCCATCACCCCCTGTCCTAACTCGCACCGAGTCCCGTTCACCCATCACCCCCTGTCCTAACTCACACCGAGTCCCGTTCACCCAGCTCCCCCTGTCCTAACTCACACCGAGTCCCGTTCACCCATCACCCCCTGTCCTAACTCGCACCGAGTCCCGTTCACCCATCACCCCCTGTCCTAACTCGCACCGAGTCCCGTTCACCCATCACCCCGTGTCCTAACTCACACCGAGTCCCGATCGCCCATCACCCCCTGTCCTAACTCGCACCGAGTCCCGTTCACCCATCACCCCCTGTCCTAACTCACACCGAGTCCCGTTCACCCATCACCCCCTGTCCTAACTCGCACCGAGTCCCGTTCACCCATCACCCCCTGTCCTAACTCACACCGAGTCCCGATCGCCCATCACCCCCTGTCCTAACTCGCACCGAGTCCCGTTCACCCATCACCCCCTGTCCTAACTCGCACCGAGTCCCGTTCACCCATCACCCTGTGTCCTAACTCACACCGAGTCCCGTTCACCCATCACCCCCTGTCCTAACTCGCACCGAGTCCCATTCACCCATCACCCCCTGTCCTAACTCGCACCGAGTCCCGTTCACCCATCACCCCCTGTCCTAACTCGCACCGAGTCCCGTTCACCCATCACCCCCTGTCCTAACTCACACCGAGTCCCGTTCACCCATCACCCCGTGTCCTAACTCGCACCAAGTCCCGTTCACCCATCACCCCGTGTCCTAACTCACACCGAGTCCCGTTCACCCATCACCCCCTGTCCTAACTCGCACCGAGTCCCGTTCACCCATCACCCCGTGTCCTAACTCACACCGAGTCCCGATCGCCCATCACCCCCTGTCCTAACTCGCACCGAGTCCCGTTCACCCATCACCCCCTGTCCTAACTCGCACCGAGTCCCGTTCACCCATCACCCCGTGTCCTAACTCACACCGAGTCCCGTTCACCCATCACCCCCTGTCCTAACTCGCACCCAGTCCCGTTCACCCATCACCCCCTGTCCTAACTCACACCGAGTCCCGTTCACCCATCACCCCCTGTCCTAACTCACACCAAGTCCCGTTCACCCATCACCCCCTGTCCTAACTCACACCGAGTCCCGTTCACCCATCACCCCCTGTCCTAACTCGCACCGAGTCCCATTCACCCATCACCCCGTGTCCTAACTCACACCGAGTCCCGATCGCCCATCACCCCCTGTCCTAACTCGCACCCAGTCCCGTTCACCCATCACCCCCTGTCCTAACTCGCACCGAGTCCCGTTCACCCATCACCCCCTGTCCTAACTCGCACCGAGTCCCGTTCACCCATCACCCCCTGTCCTAACTCACACCGAGTCCCGTTCACCCATCACCCCCTGTCCTAACTCGCACCGAGTCCCGATCGCCCATCACCCCGTGTCCTAACTCGCACCGAGTCCCATTCACCCATCACCCCCTGTCCTAACTCACACCGAGTCCCGTTCACCCATCACCCCCTGTCCTAACTCGCACCGAGTCCCGTTCACCCATCACCCCCTGTCCTAACTCGCACCGAGTCCCGTTCACCCATCACCCCCTGTCCTAACTCGCACCGAGTCCCGTTCACCCATCACCCCCTGTCCTAACTCACACCGAGTCCCGTTCACCCATCACCCCCTGTCCTAACTCGCACCGAGTCCCGTTCACCCATCACCCCCTGTCCTAACTCGCACTGAGTCCCGTTCACCCATCACCCCCTGTCCTAACTCACACCGAGTCCCGTTCACCCATCACCCCCTGTCCTAACTCACACCGAGTCCCGTTCACCCATCACCCCGTGTCCTAACTCACACCGAGTCCCGTTCACCCATCACCCCCTGTCCTAACTCACACCGAGTCCCGTTCACCCATCACCCCCTGTCCTAACTCACACCGAGTCCCGTTCACCCATCACCCCCTGTCCTAACTCGCACCGAGTCCCGTTCACCCATCACCCCCTGTCCTAACTCGCACTGAGTCCCGTTCACCCATCACCCCCTGTCCTAACTCGCACCGAGTCCCGTTCACCCATCACCCCCTGTCCTAACTCGCACTGAGTCCCGTTCACCCATCACCCCCTGTCCTAACTCGCACCGAGTCCCCTTCACCCATCACCCCCTGTCCTAACTCGCACCGAGTCCCGTTCACCCATCACCCCCTATCCTAACTCGCACCGAGTCCCGTTCACCCATCACCCCCTGTCCTAACTCGCACCGAGTCCCGTTCACCCATCACCCCCTGTCCTAACTCGCACCCGAGTCCCGTTCACCCATCACCCCCTGTCCTAACTCACACCGAGTCCCGTTCACCCATCACCCCCTGTCCTAACTCGCACCGAGTCCCGTTCACCCATCACCCCCTGTCCTAACTCACCCCGAGTCCCGTTCACCCATCACCCCCTGTCCTAACTCGCACCGAGTCCCGTTCACCCAGCTCCCCCTGTCCTAACTCGCACTGAGTCCCGTTCACCCATCACCCCCTGTCCTAACTCACACCGAGTCCCGTTCACCCATCACCCCCTGTCCTAACTCACACCGAGTCCCGTTCACCCATCACCCCCTGTCCTAACTCGCACCGAGGTCCGTTCACCCATCACCCCCTGTCCTAACTCGTACCGAGTCCCTTTCACCCATCACCCCCTGTCCTAACTCGCACCGAGTCCCGTTCACCCATCACCCCCTGTCCTAACTCACGCCAAGTCCCGTTCACCCATCACCCCCTGTCCTAACTCGCACCAAGTCCCGTTCACCCATCACCCCCTGTCCTAACTCGCACCGAGTCCCGTTCACCCATCACCCCGTGTCTTAACTCGCACCGAGTCCCGTTCACCCATCACCCCCTGTCCTAACTCACACCGAGTCCCGTTCACCCATCACCCCCTGTCCTAACTCACACCAAGTCCCGTTCACCCATCACCCCCTGTCCTAACTCACACCGAGTCCCGTTCACCCAGCTCCCCCTGTCCTAACTCGCACCGAGTCCCGTTCACCCATCACCCCCTGTCCTAACTCGCACCGAGTCCCGTTCACCCATCACCCCCTGTCCTAACTCGTACCGAGTCCCTTTCACCCATCACCCCCTGTCCTAACTCACCCCGAGTCCCGTTCACCCATCACCCCCTGTCCTAACTCACGCCAAGTCCCGTTCACCCATCACCCCCTGTCCTAACTCGCACCCAGTCCCATTCACCCATCACCCCCTGTCCTAACTCGCACCGAGTCCCGTTCACCCATCACCCCGTGTCTTAACTCGCACCGAGTCCCGTTCACCCATCACCCCCTGTCCTAACTCACACCGAGTCCCGTTCACCCATCACCCCCTGTCCTAACTCACGCCAAGTCCCGTTCACCTCTCACCCCCCGTGCTCGCTGACCTACATTGGTTCCCGCTCCGAAAACGCCTCGATTTATAAAATGTTCATCCTTGTTTTCAAATCCCTCCATGGCCTCGCCCCCTCCCTATCTCTGTAACTTTCTCCAGCCCTACAACCCTCCGAGATCTCTGCGCTCCTCCAATTCTGGCCTCTTGTGCATATCGCTCCACCATTGGTGGCCGTGCCTTCAGCCGGCTGGGCCCTAAGCTCTGGAATTCCCTCCCTAAACCTCTCCGCCTCTCTCTCCTCCTTTAAGATGATCCTGAAAACCTCCCTCTTTGGCCATACTTTTGGTCACCCGTCCTAATGTTTCGAAAATAAAAACAGAAAATGCTGGAGATACTCAGCAGGTCAGGCAGCATCTGTGAAGAGAGATTTTTCCAGTTCTGACGAAAGCTCATCGACCTGAAACGTTAACTCTGTTTCTCTCTCCACAGATGCTGCCTGACCTGCTGAGTATTTCCAGCATTTTCTGTTTTTATTTCAGATTTCCAGCATCTGCAGTATTTTCTTTCTGCCCTAATATTGCCGCAAATGGCTCGGTAAATTTCTGACTGATAATCGCTCCTGTGAAGCATCTTGGGCCATTTTACTAAGTTAAAGGCGCTACATAAATACAAATTGCTGTTTATTAGTTATAACAATATTGGAGATGGGAAAAAGGCCGTGTGACCGACAGTCACGACTCATGCGATTGCGTAAGGAAGCGGCTGTTCACTTTCTGATGGGCGATGGGAAGGTGGGGCAGGGTGAGGACGGACATGTCGGGCGACCAATGGCGGGAGTGTGGGGGCGGGAGATCATGTGACGAAACCGCCAGGAGTCCGTCCAACCAGAGTTGGCGTTGCTGACTCTAGTGTAATGGGACAGTGTTCCGTAGCAGTCTGTGCAATCAGAAGACTCGTGGAATGATCGCTTGGGTTTTTAATGGGCAGGTTTTCAGTGGAATTTGACTTTCGAACGTTTGACACTGAGGGCACAATATTCCAAGCCGGACACCAGCAAAACAACACCTGGATCATGCTCGCTCTGCACAATGGGAAGCTTCAGGTCCAGTACAGCAATGCCAATGAAGTCACATCAGGAGTTACCACTGGAGGTCCATTCCTAAACGACGGCCAGTGGCACACAGTAAGTTCCTAACCCGTTACCATTTGCTTTCCTCCTTTTAAGCAGTGCCAGGCCGCAATAATATTTTTGTGTTCAATTATTGGGTGTCAGCTGTGGCTCAGTGGGCAGCACTCTCGCCTCTGAGTCAGAAGGTTGAGGGTTCACTGTCTCACTCCAGAGACTTGAGCACAGAATCCAGGCTGACACTCCAGTGCAGTACTGAGGGAGCGCTGCACTGTCGGAGGGGCAGTACTGAGGGAGCGCTGCACTGTCGGAGGGGCAGTACTGAGGGAGCGCTGCACTGTCGGAGGGGCAGTACTGAGGGAGCGCTGCACTGTCGGAGGGGCAGTACTGAGGGAGCGCCGCACTGTCGGAGGGGCAGTACTGAGGGAGCGCTGCACTGTCGGAGGGGCAGTACTGAGGGAGCGCCGCACTGTCGGAGGGGCAGTATTGAGGGAGTGCCGCACTTTCGGAGGGGCAGTACTGAGGGAGCGCCGCACTGTCGGAGGGGCAGTACTGAGGGAGCGCTGCACTGTCGGAGGGGCAGTACTGAGGGAGCGCTGCACTGTCGGAGGGGCAGTACTGAGGGAGCGCTGCACTGTCGGAGGGGCAGTACTGAGGGAGCGCCGCACTGTCGGAGGGTCAGTACTGAGGGAGCGCTGCACTGTCGGAGGGGCAGTACTGAGGGAGCGCTGCACTGTCGGAGGGGCAGTACTGAGGGAGCGCTGCACTGTCGGAGGGGCAGTACTGAGGGAGCGCTGCACTGTCGGAGGGGCAGTACTGAGGGAGCGCTGCACTGTCGGAGGGGCAGTACTGAGGGAGCGCTGCACTGTCGGAGGGGCAGTATTGAGGGAGTGCCGCACTTTCGGAGGGGCAGTACTGAGGGAGCGCCGCACTGTCGGAGGGTCAGTACTGAGGGAGCGCCGCAATGTCGGAGGGGCAGTACTGAGGGAGCGCCGCACTGTCGGAGGGTCAGTACTGAGGGAGCGCCGCAATGTCGGAGGGGCAGTACTGAGGGAGCGCCACACATTCGGAGGGGCAGTACTGAGGGAGCGCTGCACTGTCGGAGGGGCAGTACTGAGGGAGCGCCGCACTGTCGGAGGGGCAGTACTGAGGGAGTGCTGCACCGTCGGAGGTGCCGTCTTTTGGATGAGATTTTAAACTGAGGCCACGTCTGCTCTCTCAGGTGGAAATAAAAGATCCCATGGCGCTATTTCGAAGAAGACCAGGGGAGTTCTCTCCGGTGTCCTGGACAATATTTATCCCTCAACCAGCATCACTAAAACAGATTATCTGGTCATTATCACATTGCTGTTCATGGGATCTTGCTTTGTGCAAATTGTTGCGCGGGCTGTGTCCGTGTTGCGCGGGCTGTGTCCGTGTTGCGTGGGCTGTGTTGCACGGGATGTGTCCATGTTGTGTAGGCTGTGTCCGTGTTGTGTGGGCTGTGTCTGTGTTGTGTGGGCTGTGTCCGTGTTGCGCGGGCTGTGTCCGTGTTGCGCGGGCTGTGTCCGTGTTGCGCGGGCTGTGTCCGTGTTGCGCGGGCTGTGTCCGTGTTGCGCGGGCTGTGTCCGTGTTGCGCGGGCTGTGTCCGTGTTGAGCGGGCTGTGTCCGTGTTGCGCGGGTTGTGTCCATGTTGAGCGGGCTGTGTCCGTGTTGCGCGGGCTGTGTCCGTGTTGCGTGGGCGGTGTCCGTGTTGCGCGGGCTGTGTCCGTGTTGCGCGGGCTGTGTCCGTGTTGAGCGGGCTGTGTCCGTGTTGTGCGGGCTGTGTCCGTGTTGCGCGGGCTGTGTCCGTGTTGCGCGGGCTGTGTCCGTGTTGCGCGGGCTGTGCGTGTTGCGCAGGCTGTGTTGAGCGGGCTGTGTCCGTGTTGAGCGGGCTGTGTCCGTGTTGAGCGGGCTGTGTCCGTGTTGCGCGGGCTGTGTCCGTGTTGAGCGGGCTGTGTCCGTGTTGCGCGGGCTGTGTCCGTGTTGCGCGGGCTGTGTCCGTGTTGCGCGGGCTGTGTCCGTGTTGAGCGGGCTGTGTCCGTGTTGCGCGGGTTGTGTCCGTGTTGAGCGGGCTGTGTCCGTGTTGCGCGGGCTGTGTCCGTGTTGCGTGGGCGGTGTCCGTGTTGCGCGGGCTGTGTCCGTGTTGCGCGGGCTGTGTCCGTGTTGAGCGGGCTGTGTCCGTGTTGCGCGGGCTGTGTCCGTGTTGCGCGGGCTGTGCGTGTTGCGCAGGCTGTGTTGAGCGGGCTGTGTCCGTGTTGAGCGGGCTGTGTCCGTGTTGAGCGGGCTGTGTCCGTGTTGAGCGGGCTGTGTCCGTGTTGCGCGGGCTGTGTCCGTGTTGCGCGGGCTGTGTCCGTGTTGAGCGGGCTGTGTCCGTGTTGCGCGGGCTGTGTCCGTGTTGCGCGGGCTGTGTCCGTGTTGCGCGGGCTGTGTCCGTGTTGAGCGGGCTGTGTCCGTGTTGCGCGGGCTGTGTCCGTGTTGCGCGGGCTGTGTCCGTGTTGCGCGGGCTGTGTCCGTGTTGAGCGGGCTGTGTCCGTGTTGAGCGGGCTGTGTCCGTGTTGCGCGGGCTGTGTCCGTGTTGCGCGGGCTGTGTCCGTGTTGAGCGGGCTGTGTCCGTGTTGAGCGGGCTGTGTCCGTGTTGCGCGGGCTGTGTCCGTGTTGCGCGGGCTGTGTCCGTGTTGAGCGGGCTGTGTCCGTGTTGTGCGGGCTGTGCCCGTGTTGAGCGGGCTGTGTCCGTGTTGAGCGGGCTGTGCCCGTGTTGCGCGGGCTGTGTCCGTGTTGCGCGGGCTGTGTCCGTGTTGAGCGGGCTGTGCCCGTGTTGCGCGGGCTGTGTCCGTGTTGCGCGGGCTGTGTCCGTGTTGAGCGGGCTGTGTCCAATAGCGTACCAGGTTTCAATTTGCTGTTTCTGAAGTTGCAAAATGTTTTCTGTTTCAGATTTCTGTTGAAGAATCAAAGAACAGCTTAATCGTGAAAGTTGCACGAGAGGCGGTGATGAATATTAACATCCCCAAGGGTCTATTCCTGGAGACCATGGGATTGTTTCAGATAGACATCACTGTTGGAGGCCTCTTTAATGACAGGCAGCTTGTTAAACTGGTAACTTGCTTTTTTTATTAAACTTTCCCATCATCAGGCTGTGTTTCGGGGTCATTTTAGAGTGGGAGAGTCATATGACCTTTGTGAGGGGAATCTCCTTACCCTTGGGAAGTCATGTGACCTATGTCATGGGGAAGTTTCATGCAACCTGGGGGAGTCATGTGACCTATCTGAGGGTGTCACATGTCCTATGGGGGAGTCATGTGACCTATGGGGGGGGGAGTCACATGACTTTTGTGAGGAGAGTCACATGACCCTTGGGGAGTCACGTGACCTATGTTGTGCAGAGTGTTATGAGTCATGTGACCTATTTGAGTGTGTCACATGTCCTATGGGGGAGTCACATGTCCTATGGGGGAGTCACATGTCCTATGGGGGAGTTACATGTCCTATGGGGGAGTCACATGTCCTATGGGGGAGTCACATGTCCTATGGGGGTGTCACATGTCCTATGGGGGTGTCACATGTCCTATGGGGGAGTCACATGTCCTATGGGGGAGTCACATGTCCTATGGGGGTGTCACATGTCCTATGGGGGTGTCACATGTCCTATGGGGGAGTCACATGTCCTATGGGGGTGTCACATGTCCTATGGGGGAGTCACATGTCCTATGGGGGAGTCACATGTCCTATGGGGGAGTCACATGTCCTATGGGGGAGTCACATGTCCTATGGGGGAGTCACATGTCCTATGGGGTGTCACATGTCCTATGGGGGTGTCACATGTCCTATGGGGATGTCACATGTCCTATGGGGGTGTCACATGTCCTATGGGGGTGTCACATGTCCTATGGGGGTGTCACATGTCCTATGGGGGAGTCACATGTCCTATGGGGATGTCACATGTCCTATGGGGGTGTCACATGTCCTATGGGGGGTGTCACATGTCCTATGGGGGAGTCACATGTCCTATGGGGTGTCACATGTCCTATGGGGTGTCACATGTCCTATGGGGGAGTCACATGTCCTATGGGGGAGTCACATGTCCTATGGGGGTGTCACATGTCCTATGGGGGAGTCACATGTCCTGTGGGGGAGTCACATGTCCTATGGGGGAGTCACATGTCCTATGGGGGTGTCACATGTCCTATGGGGGTGTCACATGTCCTATGGGGGTGTCACATGTCCTATGGGGGAGTCACATGTCCTATGGGGGTGTCACATGTCCTATGGGGGAGTCACATGTCCTATGGGGGAGTCACATGTCCTATGGGGGAGTCACATGTCCTATGGGGGAGTCACATGTCCTATGGGGGAGTCACATGTCCTATGGGGTGTCACATGTCCTATGGGGGTGTCACATGTCCTATGGGGGAGTCACATGTCCTGTGGGGGAGTCACATGTCCTATGGGGGTGTCACATGTCCTATGGGGGTGTCACATGTCCTATGGGGGAGTCACATGTCCTATGGGGATGTCACATGTCCTATGGGGGTGTCACATGTCCTATGGGGGAGTCACATGTCCTATGGGGGTGTCACATGTCCTATGGGGGAGTCACATGTCCTATGGGGTGTCACATGTCCTATGGGGAGTCACATGTCCTATGGGGGAGTCACATGTCCTATGGGGGTGTCACATGTCCTATGGGGGTGTCACATGTCCTATGGGGGAGTCACATGTCCTATGGGGGAGTCACATGTCCTATGGGGGTGTCACATGTCCTATGGGGGAGTCACATGTCCTGTGGGGGAGTCACATGTCCTATGGGGGAGTCACATGTCCTATGGGGGAGTCACATGTCCTATGGGGGTGTCACATGTCCTATGGGGGAGTCACATGTCCTATGGGGGTGTCACATGTCCTATGGGGGAGTCACATGTCCTATGGGGGAGTCACATGTCCTATGGGGGTGTCACATGTCCTATGGGGGAGTCACATGTCCTATGGGGGAGTCACATGTCCTATGGGGGAGTCACATGTCCTATGGGGGAGTCACATGTCCTATGGGGGAGTCACATGTCCTATGGGGGTGTCACATGTCCTATGGGGGAGTCACATGTCCTATGGGGGAGTCACATGTCCTATGGGGAGTCACATGTCCTATGGGGGAGTCACATGTCCTATGGGGGAGTCACATGTCCTATGGAGGTGTCACATGTCCTATGGGGGAGTCACATGTCCTATGGGGAGTCACATGTCCTGTGGGGGTGTCACATGTCCTATGGGGGAGTCACATGTCCTATGGGGGAGTCACATGTCCTGTGGGGGTGTCACATGTCCTATGGGGGAGTCACATGTCCTATGGGGATTCACATGTCCTATGGGGGAGTCACATGTCCTATGGGGAGTCACATGTCCTATGGGGGAGTCACATGTCCTATGGGGGAGTCACATGTCCTGTGGGGGTGTCACATGTCCTATGGGGGAGTCACATGTCCTATGGGGGAGTCACATGTCCTATGGGGAGTCACATGTCCTATGGGGAGTCACATGTCCTATGGGGAGTCACATGTCCTATGGGGGAGTCACATGTCCTATGGGGGAGTCACATGTCCTATGGGGATTCACATGTCCTATGGGGGTGTCACATGTCCTGTGGGGGAGTCACATGTCCTATGGGGGTGTCACATGTCCTATGGGGGAGTCACACGTCCTATGGGGGAGTCACATGTCCTATGGGGGAGTCACATGTCCTATGGGGGAGTCACATGTCCTATGGGGATTCACATGTCCTATGGGGGTGTCACATGTCCTATGGGGGAGTCACATGTCCTATGGGGGTGTCACATGTCCTATGGGGGAGTCACATGTCCTATGGGGGAGTCACATGTCCTATGGGGGAGTCACATGTCCTATGGGGGAGTCACATGCCCTATGGGGGTGTCACATGTCCTATGGGGGAGTCACATGTCCTATGGGGGAGTCACATGTCCTATGGGGGAGTCACATGTCCTATGGGGGAGTCACATGTCCTATGGGGGAGTCACATGTCCTATGGGGGAGTCACATGCCCTATGGGGGTGTCACATGTCCTATGGGGGAGTCACATGTCCTATGGGGATTCACATGTCCTATGGGGGTGTCACATGTCCTATGGGGGAGTCACATGTCCTGTGGGGGTGTCACATGTCCTATGGGGGAGTCACATGTCCTATGGGGGAGTCACATGTCCTATGGGGAGTCACATGTCCTATGGGGGAGTCACATGTCCTATGGGGAGTCACATGTCCTATGGGGGAGTCACATGTCCTATGGGGGAGTCACATGTCCTATGGGGATTCACATGTCCTATGGGGGTGTCACATGTCCTGTGGGGTGTCACATGTCCTATGGGGGTGTCACATGTCCTATGGGGGAGTCACACGTCCTATGGGGGAGTCACATGTCCTATGGGGGAGTCACATGTCCTATGGGGGAGTCACATGTCCTATGGGGGAGTCACATGTCCTATGGGGGAGTCACATGTCCTATGGGGATTCACATGTCCTATGGGGGTGTCACATGTCCTATGGGGGAGTCACATGTCCTATGGGGGTGTCACATGTCCTATGGGGGAGTCACATGTCCTATGGGGGAGTCACATGTCCTATGGGGGAGTCACATGTCCTATGGGGGAGTCACATGCCCTATGGGGGTGTCACATGTCCTATGGGGGAGTCACATGTCCTATGGGGGAGTCACATGTCCTATGGGGGAGTCACATGTCCTATGGGGGAGTCACATGCCCTATGGGGGTGTCACATGTCCTATGGGGGAGTCACATGTCCTATGGGGGTGTCACATGTCCTATGGGGGAGTCACATGTCCTATGGGGGTGTCACATGTCCTATGGGGGAGTCACATGTCCTATGGGGGTGTCACATGTCCTATGGGGGAGTCACATGCCCTATGGGGGTGTCACATGTCCTATGGGGGAGTCACATGTCCTATGGGGGTGTCACATGTCCTATGGGGGAGTCACATGTCCTATGGGGGAGTCACATGTCCTATGGGGGAGTCACATGTCCTGTGGGGGAGTCACATGTCCTATGGGGGTGTCACATGTCCTATGGGGGAGTCA
Source organism: Somniosus microcephalus (assembly GCF_052327205.1). NCBI lineage: Eukaryota > Metazoa > Chordata > Chondrichthyes > Squaliformes > Somniosidae > Somniosus > Somniosus microcephalus. The sequence continues at coordinate 5,440,834 of NC_140996.1, read as the reverse complement.
CATGCCCTATGGGGGTGTCACATGTCCTATGGGGGAGTCACATGTCCTATGGGGGAGTCACATGTCCTATGGGGGTGTCACATGTCCTATGAGGGAGTCACATGTCCTATGGGGGTGTCACATGTCCTATGGGGGAGTCACATGTCCTATGGGGGAGTCACATGTCCTATGGGGGAGTCACATGTCCTATGGGGGAGTCACATGTCCTATGAGGGAGTCACATGTCCTATGGGGGTGTCACATGCCCTATGGGGGTGTCACATGTCCTATGGGGGAGTCACATGTCCTATGGGGGTTTGTTTACTTATTCCCATTTAGTCGGGCCTCCTCTGGCAGGATTTCTCTCCCTGTGTAATTCCCCGTTGGTTTGTGACGGGAGATTCCGTGTCAGGAATGAGAACTGTACATGTAACGAACCTGCCTGTGATTCCCGAGATCTGATTCGCCTCCTTCAGATTAACCCCCGATTGGATGCGTGCATGCGTGGCTGGGACTGGATGAATGGCGAAGACACGATAATAAGTGAGACAATCAAACACGACGAAAGAATACAGTGCTTCTCTGAGTTGGAGAGTGGGTCTTACTACCCCGGAGAGGGCTTTGCATCACTTGCTGTCACTTATGGTAGGTGCAGATACCCTCTCTACACGTGACTGAAGACTTTGCTCTTCAGGCAGGGCGGGCACTCGCTCTCATATCTTCAGCTGCATCAGAAAACGCTTCACTTTGGCCGAATGCTGTTAAGTCTTGAGGTCAGGTCTGTGGGCTGCTGACGGGCTTGGAGCATGAAGGTTGATGTTGGGACCTCGATATCAGTCCCTTAGAGAAAGGTTACCAGTGAGACTCGATTGTAATTGCAAGCTAACCAGCAAAAGTATCAGAATAATGAGCATAACCCTTAATATTCACAAATTCATTTGTAATTTAATTTGAGCTCAATGGGAATGTTTCTATCTCTGTCACTATTCGCACTCATTTTCTTGACATCTGCTAGTCTTGGGCCCATTTCCCCAGTCTACCCGATTCCAGTTGTAATCGACCTCTTCTAAGGTCCTGACATTACCGCAAAATTTAATAACCGTACTGCCCGTACCCTGCTCCAGATGGTTGATGAACAGGAGGGGGGCAGTACTGACTCCCACGGCTCCCCACTAGTGACTGGACCCTATTAGGAAACAGCCCCATTCAAACCTTCAGACATATTTACAATCCATCGCGCAATATCACTCTTGACCCATGGGACTACATTTCAGCGCAACGTTTCTCTAAGGTTTTTTGGAAACCCAGGTGAACGATTACGCTGGACTCGCAGACCCACCCTGGTTATATCACCACTGTCTGCAATTACCGAGCAGGCACAGCGGAACCCGGCGAAGTGGAATTCATAAATTGCTTTTGGAGAGGTTGTGTGTGATTCACTTTATAAAACAATTGACTTATTGCTGTACCCAATGCGCCTTTGCAAAAGTATTGCTGGAAAATATGTGTTGGAAGCATATTACCAAAAAATAAAAGTTACTGCTATTTTTAAAACCACAGATACAAGATCGAGGGATGACGGGAGCTGGGCGGTGAATGTGGACTTCTCAATCCGCCCCTCAAAAGACACTGGGGTGTTATTCGCTTTGATAAGTGACAACAATGTCTCGCTGTCCCTGGCTGTCATGGATTTGAACGCTGCTGCACAGGTAACTAACGGGATGAATTAATAGAATCGGGGAATGGAGGTCAGCGAGCGGAGGTCAGCGAGCGGAGGTCAGCGAGCGGAGGTCAGCGAGCGGAGGTCAGCGAGCGGAGGTCAGCGAGCGGAGGTCAGCGAGCGGAGGTCAGAGAGCGGAGGTCAGAGAGCGGAGGTCAGCTCACCAGATGGGTGACCCTTCTAATTTATGGGCTTCTGGTCATTGTTTATAAAATCGGTGGGGGCAAAGCAATTCCCGACTCGGTGACAGATTCCTGGTGGGCCAGGGTCCATGTCGGGAGAACGGATTCATAAAACGTTTCCTTTGCTAGTGAGGCTGACGCATGAATAGTCGCAGGCAATGGGGAACCTGTGGAACTGTACCCTGGGAAGGGCCAAAGGGGTTCAGGGGAGGAAGGACCAGAAAACTGGCACAAAAGAAGAACTTGGGAGAGGCAGCTTGATAGCGCGGCGAGTCAGCTCACTGTCGCTGCCTCTCTCTTGGATCTGAGTTTTAATCCAGTGCAGACTGACGGGACGGATGCCTGCTCTCCCTTCTGTCTGTAAGGGCCTGTGTGCAAAGCATTTGGGATGTGGGCAGTGTACGATCCTTGTTGATGTTTGGCACTAAATTGGCGTTCTCAGTCCCAAGAAACCAGAAGGACGGCTGGTTTGCAAATGGAGCTGTTCACACTGGTGCGTGGAGGGGCTTTACTGAGTTTGTGTTAAAGGACATCACTGGGGCAGTGTAGAAGACACTTTACTCTGTATCTAACCCATGCTAGTCCTGACCTGACAATACCTGATGCCTGTATTACTCATCCAAAGTGGGAACGAGTGCTTCAAAATGGGATTCACAGCTTGACAAGCACAGGAATAAATAGGCGCTGAAAAGCAGGAATTCGGTCAAAAATTGGATGTTGGCATCATCTACCTCACCACAAACCACCGTCTGATGCACCTGTTAAATGCCCAAAGCATCACTTCAGTATAGGCCTGGGAGTCAGCTTGGCTCAGTTGGTGTCAATTTCAGGTGGTTGTGGGTTCGAGTCCCACTCCACGACCCGAGCACATAATCCGCGCTGACAATTCAGTGCAGTACTGAAACATAGAAACATAGAAGATAGGAGCAGGAGTAGGCCATTCGGCCCCTCGAGCCTGCTCCGCCATTCAATGAGATCATGGCTGATCATCCAAACTCAGTACCCTGTCCCTGCCTTCTCCCCATACCCCTTGATCCCTTTAGCCTCAAGAAATATATCTAACTCCTTCTTGAATATATTTAATGAATTGGCCTCAACTGCCTTCTGTGGTAGAGAATTCCACAGGTTCACCACTCTCTGGGTGAAGAAATTCCTCCTCACCTCAGTCCTAAATGGCTTACCCCTTATCCATAGACTGTGACCCCTGGTTCTGGACTCCCCGACCATCGGGAACATCCTTCCTGCATCTAGCCTGTCCAGTCCTGTCAGAATTTTATAAGTTCTGCACTGTTGGAAGTGCCGTCTTTCAGGTGGGATGTTAAACTGAGGCCCCGTTTGCCTGATCACGTGGATCTAAACGATCTCATGGCATTATTTGTGGAAGAGCAGGGGAGTTTTCATGGCCAATGTTTTCCCTCAACCAACCCCACTAAAAACAGATCATTCGTCGAATTGTTGGTTGTTGGGTTTTCCTACAAATAGACTGCACTTCATTGCTATTGGCTGAGAGCGGGGCAGTGGGATTAGTTTTAGATTTACTCAGGAATGGTAGCATCGTAGTTATGTTACTGGACGAGTAATCCCGAGGCCTGGACCAATGATCCAAAAAAGTTCAAATCCCACCACGGCAGCTGGGAATTTAAATTCAGTTAATTAAATAAATCTGGAATAAAAAGCTAGTGATGGTGACCATGAAACTATCGGATTGTCGTAAAAACCCATCTGGTTCACTAATGTCCTTTAGGGAAGGAAATCTGCCGTCCTTACCCGGTCTGGCCTACATGTGACTCCAGACCCACAGCAAAGTGGTTGCCCTCTGAAATGGCCTAGTTGTACCTAAGCACACGGACTGCAGCAGTTCAAGAAGGCGCTCCCCACCACCTTCTCGAGGGCAATTAGGGATGGGCAATAAATGCTGGCCTTGCCAGCGACGCCCACACCCCGTGAATGAATAAAAAAAGGATTACTTTAGCAAAGAGCCTGCATAGTCACGATGGGATGAATGGCCTCCTCCTGTGCTGTGAACAGATATTCAAAAGTAGGGCGTCCCGAGGCAATGTTAAGGCGCTATATCAATGCAAGCTCTTCCTCCTCTCCCTCCCGTTCCTGCATTCTGTTTTGCCTCACCTTATGGAGGTTAATTCATTATCGGTTGGTTAATTTCACCCGTTAGCTTTTGCCAGTACAGGTAGTGCACCGGTAATCCGGCACCCGATGGTCCGGCACCTTCAGTGGTCCGGCACGAGGAAGGTCCTGCTGTCACATTCCCTCCCTGGGATGGGTCCGGCTCGGGTCCCGAGACCGCCGCCGGGTCAGGATCAGCGCCTGGACCGCGCAGCATCACCGACAGCTCGGCGGAGCGATGGAGCCCGAGCCCGAGCCGCCCATGGGCGGCGGGGTCGGCGGCGGCACAGGGAGGGCAGCAGCAGGAAGAGGAGGAGCAGGTGGTGGCGGTGTTTGTAGTGACTTTCGACACCTTCAGTGGTCCGGCACCGTCTGGTCCCGAGGGTGCCGGATTACCGGAGTTGTACCTGTAGTGTAACGCCCCCTGAACTGAACTGTTCACAAACACAGCACAGGTTGGGGGGGCGACTGCTGGTGAGGTCAGGCCACCATTCGTACATCAGTCCGTGGACAGTGTCGCACACAAGTGCAGCATATATCCGCTCACTGCCGTTGCACTGAACGGGATCCAGCAATCTTTGAGGAGCCTGAAAAATGTGGTGTTTCTGTGTAATTATTGCCCGAAGTTTGTAAACACCAGCTCATCCAAAACTCTGCTGCCCCCTGTCCTAACTCGCACCCATTCCTGTTCACTCATCACCACCTGTCCTAACTCACACCGAGTCCCGTTCACCCATCACCCCCTGTCCTAACTCACACCGAGTCCCGTTCACCCATCACCCCGTCCTAACTCACACCGAGTCCCGTTCACCCATCACCCCCTGTCCTAACTCACACCGAGTCCCGTTCACCCATCACCCCCTGTCCTAACTCGCACCGAGTCCCGTTCACCCCATCACCCCCTGTCCTAACTCACACCAGGTCCCGTTCACCCATCACCCCCTGTCCTAACTCACACCGAGTCCCGTTCACCCATCACCCCCTGTCCTAACTCACACCGAGTCCCGTTCACCCATCACCCCCTGTCCTAACTCGCACCGAGTCCCGTTCACCCATCACCCCCTGTCCTAACTCGCACCGAGTCCCGTTCACCCATCACCCCCTGTCCTAACTCACACCGAGTCCCGTTCACCCATCACCCCCTGTCCTAACTCGCACCGAGTCCCGTTCACCCATCACCCCCTGTCCTAACTCACACCGAGTCCCGTTCACCCATCACCCCCTGTCCTAACTCACACCGAGTCCCGTTCACCCATCACCCCGTCCTAACTCACACCGAGTCCCGTTCACCCATCACCCCCTGTCCTAACTCACACCGAGTCCCGTTCACCCATCACCCCCTGTCCTAACTCACACCGAGTCCCGTTCACCCATCACCCCCTGTCCTAACTCGCACCGAGTCCCGTTCACCCATCACCCCCTGTCCTAACTCGCACCGAGTCCCGTTCACCCATCACCCCCTGTCCTAACTCGCACCGAGTCCCGTTCACCCATCACCCCCTGTCCTAACTCACACCGAGTCCCGTTCACCCATCACCCCCTGTCCTAACTCACACCGAGTCCCGTTCACCCATCACCCCCTGTCCTAACTCACACCGAGTCCCGTTCACCCATCACCCCCTGTCCTAACTCGCACCAAGTCCCGTTCACCCATCACCCCCTGTCCTAACTCGCACCGAGTCCCCTTCACCCATCACCCCCTGTCCTAACTCACACCGAGTCCCGTTCACCCATCACCCCCTGTCCTAACTCACACCGAGTCCCGTTCACCCATCACCCCATCCTAACTCGCACCAAGTCCCGTTCACCCATCACCCCCTGTCCTAACTCACACCGAGTCCCGTTCACCCATCACCCCCTGTCCTAACTCACACCGAGTCCCGTTCACCCATCACCCCCTGTCCTAACTCGCACCGAGTCCCGTTCACCCATCACCCCCTGTCCTAACTCACACCGAGTCCCGTTCACCCATCACCCCCTGTCCTAACTCACACCGAGTCCCGTTCACCCATCACCCCCTGTCCTAACTCACACCGAGTCCCGTTCACCCATCACCCCGTCCTAACTCACACCGAGTCCCGTTCACCCATCACCCCCTGTCCTAACTCACACCGAGTCCCGTTCACCCATCACCCCCTGTCCTAACTCACACCGAGTCCCGTTCACCCATCACCCCCTGTCCTAACTCGCACCGAGTCCCATTCACCCATCACCCCGTGTCCTAACTCACACCGAGTCCCGTTCACCCATCAGCCCCTGTCCTAACTCGCACCGAGTCCCGTTCACCCATCACCCCCGTGTCCTAACTCACACCGAGTCCCGTTCACCCATCACCCCCTGTCCTAACTCGCACCGAGTCCCGTTCACCCATCACCCCCTGTCCTAACTCGCACCAAGTCCCGTTCACCCATCACCCCCTGTCCTAACTCACACCAAGTCCCGTTCACCCATCACCCCCTGTCCTAACTCGCACCGAGTCCCGTTCACCCATCACCCCCTGTCCTAACTCACACCAAGTCCCGTTCACCCATCACCCCCTGTCCTAACTCGCACCAAGTCCCGTTCACCCATCACCCCCTGTCCTAACTCACACCAAGTCCCGTTCACCCATCACCCCCTGTCCTAACTCACACCAAGTCCCGTTCACCCATCACCCCCCTGTCCTAACTCACACCAAGTCCCGTTCACCCATCACTCCCTGTCCTAACTCGCACCGAGTCCCGTTCACCCATCACCCCCTGTCCTAACTCACACCAAGTCCCGTTCACCCATCACCCCCTGTCCTAACTCGCACCAAGTCCCGTTCACCCATCACCCCCTGTCCTAACTCACACCAAGTCCCGTTCACCCATCACCCCCTGTGCTTGGTGACCTATATTGGCTCCCAGTCCGGCAATGCATTGATTTTTGAAATTCTTATCCTTGTGTTCAAATCCCTCCGTGGCCTTGCCCCTCCCTATCTCTGTAATCTCCTCCAGCCGTACAACCCTCCGAGATCTCTGCGCTCCTCCAATTCTGGCCTCTTGACCATCCCTGATTTTCATCGCTCCACCATTGGCGGCTGTGCCTTCAGCTGCCTGGGCCCCCAGCTCTGGAATTCCCTCCCTAAACCTCTCCACCTCTCTCTCCTCCTAAGAGGTTCCTTAAAACCGAACTCTGTGACTACCTATCCTAATATCTCCTTATGTGGCTCGGTGTCAAATTATGTCTGATAATCGCTCCTGTGAAGCACCTTGGGATGTTTTACTACGTTAAAAGGCGCTGTATGAATGCAAGTTGTTGTTGTGTTTCATTAGGGCATCGTCCTAGCTATCGAGAATGTGATCGTTTACAGACTGGAAGGACTACCCCTGTGTGCCGGAGACAGGTTATCCATACAGCTCATTGCAACTAAAAGTCGCATTGTCTTAGCGTCCTCTGGAGTGATTGGCAGCAGCCCTTTGGGAAGGTCACAACTAGCTGAGCGTCTCACCACACTAGACCGATATATGTGCAGCTCGGTACGGACCTATTTAGGCGGACTTCCAGGTAAAATGATTTTGTACACCTGTAATAGATTCAGAGCCCTGTGCATGGAGCTCGCTGCCTGTCCACATCACCTTTAACTCCTGTGTCATGATCTTGTGACTGACACTTTTATGTCAACATTTACAATGGTGAAAATCCTATGTCAACATTTTGCCTGTCACGCTGTAATTGGAAACCTCCCACCACTATGTGATGCTGTTGCGTTTCTCGGCCAGCTTCATGAGCAATGCCACCGGAGATTGGCAAGTAATGTATTCAAAATCTTGCACATTGCCCGGGCCTCCTGCAAGTATCGCACTTTCCTCCTTTGACACTCTGTTAGAAAACAAATACCCCCCGGGTAACGTCAGCTACGCCCAACGCCCCCCGTTACCGCTCCAGCACGAATCCGGCGAGCTGCAGGGTGATGCCTGTTTGCTTCCTGGTTCTATTTAAACCGGGCCCGTGCCACCAGATGGCTCCAGTCTCTTTGCGGCTGGGTTCTCCCTCTGCCAGTTGGCACCCAAGTCACGGCGCTCCTGCCTTTCCAACATTTAACGGAATTAACAGTTGCGAAGTCTGCGCGGGGCGCTCGGTCCGGAGAGACTCGAGTCTTTCTGTTTCAGGGGTTTAGATGCCACGAGTGCAGGACGTCGCACGGCATGGGGTCAGGGGTCGTCCGTCCGTGACGCAGCCAGTCTGACGCTCAGCTCGTTGCGATTAATGGTCGGGAACGTGCCTGTGATTTCCTGATGCACACTCGAGGGGAGATAGTCTCCCTCCCAGACTCACGGGTGCATTGCTGCAGGCAGTAGGCCATTTTCCTAAAGAGCAATAACCCAGATTGGGTAAGGGATAGATGTAAATAAATTGCTGTGTAAACATCTAATGATGAACACATGAAGAGAGAGGTGAGTAAAGTCCATCAGACCCAACACTGCTCATTGGGTGTATTCTACCTCTTAGAATAATCCTGAAATATCTGTAATTAATACTCACTGTCTCTCGAATGTCTAGCCTAATGATGTCACATTGCAATATCTAATGATTGGGTGCATTACTTTATTCACAGATGTTCCAATCATTTCCACGCCCGTCACTGCGTTCTATCAGGGCTGTATGGAGGTTCGCATCAACAACAACTTCATTGATCTGGACGAAGCGCTTTACAAACACAACGACATAAGATCTCACTCCTGCCCTGTGCAGAATGGGGAAAATTAGCAAAGTGACACTTACCCTTCTCTCTTGAGTGTTTGCTGCACCAAAGACATTCTCTCTCTCTCTTTATTCCAAGAACTGAGGCGTCTGTTTGCTGTAGCTTTAACCAGTGAGCTTTTATCTCGCTTTGGGCGGGAGGTTGATACGAAAGCAAGGTGGTTCAGTAGTGAAGGCTTGTGAGATATTGAAATACAACGATGTGTGACAAGGCGTTTGTAATGGGGACACTGGCTACAGATCTTTTTAATTACAATCAATTTTAACCAGAGAAAAAAAAAGTTCAATTAACTGGGAATCGGGATTAAACGGGGGGCAGATCAACCCTGGCCGGGAATATCAAAGTTTTGTCGCTATGGGTCGCGAGGATGCTTAACCTACTATAATCCGTACACCAATCACAGTGACTGATCATGTACTTAACGCTTTTCAAATGCAGCTTATATAAAATACGGTACATGTACTTTGTTATATCATCGTGCATCTGTAAACACGGTATGGTACGTCCAAATGTATGGAAGTGTACTTCACATAACGAGAGCATCTAGCAAAAAGTCACAATACAATGTTTCTAAAACTAAGATGCTTAAACCGTGCTATTCATAATATGGTTGGTTTGTCATGTTGATTAACCTACTGATCACCACATTGAGGAAAATGAGGAAAAACTTTTTCACCCAGAGGGTGGTTGGAATCTGGAACTCACTGCCTGAAAGGGTGGTAGAGGCAGGAACCCTCACAACATTCAAGGAGCATTTAGATGAGCACTTGAAACGCCATAGCATACAAGGCTACGGACCAAGTGCTGGAAAATGGAATTAGAATAGACAGGGCTTGATGGCCAGCGCGAACACGATGGGCCGAAGGGCCTCTTTCTGTGCTGTATAACTGTATGACTCTATCGTAGATCAAGATCCAATGGATCATAATCCAGTAGATCACGCAGTGGATCCTGATCCAATAGATCGCTAAACAACAGACTCCCCCCCCCCCCCTCCGTAGATCACCATGCAGTGGATCACCACAGTAGATAATTACCCAGTAGATCACAGTGCAGTAGATCGCGATCCAGTAGATTGCCATGCAACAGATCACAGCACACCATCCAGTAGTGACTATTGGCTGGAAGTCCTGATCCATTACCTGTGGTTCCACTGCCCGTTGTCTTGGATTATACTGTAAAAAGTCACACACCAGGTTATAGTCCAACAGCTTTATTTGAAATCACAAGCTTTCGGAGCGCTGCTCCTTCTTCAGGTGAAGTGGAGAAATGCATAAAGACACAGCTTATATAGTCAGAGAATCATGTCAGATGTTTACAGGTAACCTTTCCAACTGCCATTAATCACACCTCGGCAGAGAGATAATCACAGCAGTCAAAGGTGTGAATGGTGTCCAAACAGGTCAGTCAGGGAAACATTACATCAAAGAACAATGAGGTGGGGTCACAAGGGGTCAAATATTGCAGATGCTGGGGTCTGTATGAAAAACAAAAAAACAGACTACTCCTCAGAATCAATCTCATTCCTGGACACACGAATCTCCATCAAAGACGGACACCTCAGCACTTCACTCTACCGCAAGCCCACGGACAACCTCACGATGCTTCACTTCTCCAGCTTCCACCCTAACCACGTTAAAGAAGTCATCCCCTGTGGACAAGCCCTGCGAATACACAGGATCTGCTCAGACGAGGAGGAACGCGATGGACACCTACAGACACTGAAAGACGCCCTTGTAAGAACGGGATATGACGCTCGACTCGTCGATCGACTGTTCCGACGGGCCACAGCGAAAAATCGCATAGACCTCCTCAGAAGACAAACACGGGACACAACCAACAGAGTACCCTTCGTCGTCCAGTACTTCCCCGGAGCAGAGAAACTACGCCATGTTCTTCGCAGCCTTCAACATGTCATCGATGACGACGAACACCTCGCTAAGGCCATCCCCATGCCTCCACTACTCGCTTTCAAACAGCCGCCTAACCTCAAACAGACCATCGCTCGCAGCAAATTACCCAGCTTTCAGGAGAACAGCGACCACGACACCACACAACCCTGCCACAGCAACCTCTGCAAGACATGCCAGATCATCAACACAGATACCATCATCACACGTGAGGACACCACCCACCAGGTACATGGTACATACTCATGTGACTCGGCCAACGTTGTCTACCTCATACGTTGCAGGAAAGGATGCCCCGGAGCATGGTACATCGGCGAGACCATGCAGACACTGCGACAACGGATGAACGGACACCGCGCAACAATCACCAGGCAGGAGTGTTCCCTCCCAGTCGGGGAACACTTCAGCAGTCAAGGACATTCAGCCTCCGATCTTCAGGTAAGCATTCTCCAAGGTGGCCTTCGAGACACACGACAACGCAAAATCGTCGAGCAGAAACTGATAGCCAAGTTCCGCACCCATGAGGACGGCCTCAACAGAGATCTTGGGTTCATGTCACGCTACATGTAACCCCACCTGATGCAGGGTCATCCAGACTCGAGTCGACATTGGCTTGTTCTCTCTACACGGATGCGGCCGGACCTGCTGTGGTTTCCAGCCAAAAAAAAAATGTTTTTTGTCTGTTTTTTTGTTTTTCATACAGACCCCAGCATCTGCAATATTTGACCCCTTGTGACCCCACCTCATTGTTCTTTGATGTAATGTTTCCCTGACTGACCTGTTTGGACACCATTCACACCTTTGACTGCTGTGATTATCTCTCTGCCGAGGTGTGATTAATGGCAGTTGGAAAGGTTACCTGTAAACATCTGACATGATTCTCTGACTATATAAGCTGTGTCTTTATGCATTTCTCCACTTCACCTGAAGAAGGAGCAGCGCTCCGAAAGCTTGTGATTTCAAATAAAGCTGTTGGACTATAACCTGGTGTTGTGTGACTTTTTACATTTGTCCACCCCAGTCCAACTCCGGCATCTCCACACCTTGGATTATACTGAGGAAGGGTTTCTGACCCATGACTGCCAAACCATTCAACTGGCATCAATATGGGAGCAGTTGCCAGGCCAATTTGCGGTTGTTCTGCAGGATCCAGCCAGGATCCAGGAGCTTCCCTTTGTTCGTATCCGCAGTCGTGATCAAGCCAGAGTCTCTGAAGCAGGGTGCTGCAGCCTCCTGTGTTAAGTTGATCGGCCAAGTCCTGTGCATCAGTTCTAGATCAGGGCTTCCTTTGGCGGGGTCGTAAGGCATCCTGTTTAGTTGTGATCTATACCGGCACGAGCTGCAGTCGCTCTAGATCCATGGGTTGCGTTGGGTCTATGGGACAGATACACTGATCTGGGGGGACAGATACTCTGATCCAGGGGGACAGATACACTGATCTAGGTGGACAGATACACTGATCTAGGGGGATAGATACACTGATCGAGGGGGATAGATACACTGATCTAGGGGGACAGATACACTGATCTAGGGGGATAGATACACTGATCGAGGGGGATAGATACACTGATCCAGGGGGATAGATACACTGATCTAGGGGGATAGATACACTGATCGAGGGGGATACATACACAGATCTAGGGGGACAGATACACTGAAATAGGGGGACAGATACACTGATCTAGGGGGACAGATACACTGATCTAGGGGACAGATACACTGATCTAGGGAGACAGATATACTGATCGAGGGGGACAGATACACTGATCTAGGGAGACAGATACACTGATCTAGGTGGACAGATACACTGATCTAGGGAGACAGATACACTGATCTAGGGGGACAGATACACTGATCTAGGTGGACAGATACACTGATCAAGGGGGACAGATACACTCATCGAGGGGGACAGATACACTGATCTAGGGAGACAGATACACTGATCTAGGGGAACAGATACACTGATCTTGGGGACAGATACACTGATCTAGGGGACAGATACACCGATCTAGGGGGCAGATACACTGATCTGGGGGACAGATACACTGATCTAGGGGACAGATACACTGATATAGGGGACAGATACACTGATCTAGAGGGTCAGATACACTGATCTAGGGGACAGATACACTGATCTAGGGACAGATACACTTATCTAGGGGGACAGATACACTGATCTAGGGGGACAGATACACTGAACTAGGGGAAAGATACACTGATCTAGGGACAGATACACTGATCTAGGGTACAGATACACTGATCAAGGGGACAGATACACTGATCTAGGGGGACAGATACACTGATCTAGCGGACAGATACACTGATCTAGGGGGACAGATACACTGATCTAGGGGGACAGATACACTGATCTAGGGGGACAGATAAACTGATCTAGGGGGACAGATACACTGATCTAGGGGGACAGATACTCTGATCTAGGGGCAGATAGTCTGATTTCGGGGAGAGATACACTGATCTCGGGGGACAGATACTCTGATCTAGGGGACAGATACACTGATCTAGGGAGACAGATGCACTGATCTAGGGGGACAGATACACTGATCTAGGGGGACAGATACACTGATCTAGGGGACAGATACACTGATCTGGGGACAGATACTCTGATCTAGGGGACAGATACACTAATCTAGGGGACAGATACACTGATCTAGGGGACAGATACACTGATCTAGGGGACAGATACACTGATCTAGGGGGAGAGATACTCTGATCTAGTGGGACAGATACACTGATCTAGGGGGACAGAACCACTGATCTAGGGAGACAGATACACTGATCTAGGGGACAGATACACTGATCTAGGGGGACAGATACAGTGATCAAGGGGACAGATACACTGATCTAGGGTGACAGATACACTGATCTAGGGGGACAGATACACTGATCTAGGGGGACAGATACACTGATCTAGGGGACAGATACACTGATCCAGGGGACAGATACTCTGATCTAGGGGACAGATACACTGATCTCGGGGACAGATGCACTGATCTAGGGGACAGATACTCTGATCTAGGGGACAGATACACTGATCTAGGGGGACAGATACACTGATCTAGGGGGACAGATACACTGATCTAGGGGGACAGATACCCTGATCTAGGGGCAGATACTCTGATTTGGGGGGCTGATACACTGATCTCGGGGGACAGATACTCTGATCTAGGGGACAGATACACTGATCTAGGGAGACAGATACACTGATCTAGTGGGACAGATACACTGATCTAGGTGGACAGATACACTGATCCAAGGGGACAGATACACTGACCTAGTGGGACAGATACACTGATCTAGGGGGACAGATACACTGATCTAGGGGGACAGATACACTGATCTAGGTGGACAGATACACTGATCTAGGGGACAGATACTCTGATCTAGGGGACAGATACACTGATCTAGGGGGACAGAAACACTGATCTAGGGGGACAGATACACTGATCTAGGGAGACAGATACACTGATCCAGGGGACAGATACACTGATCTAGGGGGACAGATACACTGATCTAGGGGACAGATACACTGATCTCGGGGACAGATACACTGATCTAGTGGACAGATACACTGATCTAGGGGGTCAGAGACACTGATATAGGGGACAGATACACTGATCTAGAGGGTCAGATACACTGATCTAGGGGACAGATACACTGGTCTAGGGGTACAGATACACTGATCTTGGGGGCAGATACACTGATCGAGGGGGAGAGATACACTGATCTAGGGGACAGATACACTTATCTAGGGGGACAGATACACTGATCTAGGGGACAGATACACTGATCTAGGGGGACAGATACACTGATCTAGGGGACAGATACACTGATCTAGGGACAGATACACTGATCTAGGAGGACAGATACACTGATCTAGGGACAGATACACTTATCTAGGGGGACAGATACACTGATCTAGGGGGACAGATACACTGATCCAGGGGAAAGATACACTGATCTAGGGACAGATACACTGATCTAGGAGGACAGATACACTGATCTACGGACAGATACACTTATCTAGGGGGACAGATACACTGATCTAGGGGGACAGATACTCTGATCTAGGGGCAGATACTCTGATTTGGGTGACAGATACACTGATCTCGGGGGACAGATACTCTGATCTCGGGGACAGATACACTGATCTAGGGAGACAGATACACTGATCTAGTGGGACAGATACACTGATCTAGGGGGACAGATACACTGATCTAGGGGGACAGATACACTGACCTAGTGGGACAGATACACTGATCTAGGGGGACAGATACACTGATCTTGGGGGACAGATACACTGATCTAGGGGGCAGATACACTGATCTGGGGGACAGATACACTGATCTAGGGGACAGATACACTGATCTAGGGGACAGATACACTGATCTAGGGGGTCAGATACACTGACATAGGGGACAGATACACAGATCTAGAGGGTCAGATACACTGATCTAGGGGACAGATACACTGATCTAGGGACAGATACACTTATCTAGGGGGACAGATACACTGATCTAGGGGGACAGATACACTGAACTAGGGGAAAGATACACTGATCTAGGGACAGATACACTGATCTAGGAGGACAGATACACTGATCTAGGGGGACAGATACACTGATCTAGGGTACAGATACACTGATCTAGGGGACAGATACACTGATCTAGGGGGACAGATACACTGATCTAGCGGACAGATACACTGATCTAGGGGGACAGATACACTGATCTAGGGGGACAGATACACTGATCTAGGGGGACAGATAAACTGATCTAGGGGGACAGATACACTGATCTAGGGGGACAGATACTCTGATCTAGGGGCAGATAGTCTGATTTCGGGGAGAGATACACTGATCTCGGGGGACAGATACTCTGATCTAGGGGACAGATACACTGATCTAGGGAGACAGATGCACTGATCTAGGGGGACAGATACACTGATCTAGGGGGACAGATACACTGATCTAGGGGACAGATACACTTATCTGGGGACAGATACTCTGATCTAGGGGACAGATACACTAATCTAGGGGACAGATACACTGATCTAGGGGACAGATACACTGATCTAGGGGACAGATGCACTGATCTAGGGGGAGAGATACTCTGATCTAGTGGGACAGATACACTGATCTAGGGGGACAGAACCACTGATCTAGGGAGACAGATACACTGATCTAGGGGACAGATACACTGATCTAGGGGGACAGATACAGTGATCAAGGGGACAGATACACGGATCTAGGGTGACAGATACACTGATCTAGGGGGACAGATACACTGATCTAGGGGGACAGATACACTGATCTCGGGGACAGATACACTGATCCAGGGGACAGATACTCTGATCTAGGGGACAGATACACTGATCTCGGGGACAGATACACTGATCTAGGGGACAGATACTCTGATCTAGGGGACAGATACACTGATCTAGGGGGACAGATACACTGATCTAGGGGGACAGATACACTGATCTAGGGGGACAGATACTCTGATCTAGGGGCAGATACTCTGATTTGGGGGGCTGATACACTGATCTCGGGGGACAGATACTCTGATCTAGGGGACAGATACACTGATCTAGGGAGACAGATACACTGATCTAGTGGGACAGATACACTGATCGAGGTGGACAGATACACTGATCCAAGGGGACAGATACACTGACCTAGTGGGACAGATACACTGATCTAGGGGGACAGATACACTGATCTAGGGGGACAGATACACTGATCTAGGTGGACAGATACACTGATCTAGGGGACAGATACTCTGATCTAGGGGACAGATACACTGATCTAGGGGGACAGAAACACTGATCTAGGGGGACAGATACACTGATCTAGGGAGACAGATACACTGATCCAGGGGACAGATACACTGATCTAGGGGGACAGATACACTGATCTAGGGGACAGATACACTGATCTAGGGGACAGATACACTGGTCTAGGGGGACAGATCCACTGATCTAGGGAGACAGATACACTGATCTAGGGAGACAGATACACTGATCTCGGGGACAGATACACTGATCTAGTGGACAGATACACTGATCTAGGGGGTCAGAGACACTGATATAGGGGACAGATACACTGATCTAGAGGGTCAGATACACTGATCTAGGGGACAGATACACTGGTCTAGGGGTACAGATACACTGATCTAGGGGACAGATACACTTATCTAGGGGGACAGTTACACTGATCCAAGGGGACAGATACACTGACCTAGTGGGACAGATACACTGATCTAGGGGGACAGATACACTGATCTAGGGGGAGAGATACACTGATCTAGGGGACAGATACACTTATCTAGGGGGACAGTTACACTGACCTAGGGGACAGATACACTGATCTAGGGGGACAGATACACTGATCTAGGGGACAGATACACTGATCTAGGGACAGATACACTGATCTAGGAGGACAGATACACTGATCTAGGGACAGATACACTTATCTAGGGGGACAGATACACTGATCTAGGGGGACAGATACACTGATCCAGGGGAAAGATACACTGATCTAGGGACAGATACACTGATCTAGGAGGACAGATACACTGATCTACGGACAGATACACTTATCTAGGGGGACAGATACACTGATCTAGGGGGACAGATACTCTGATCTAGGGGCAGATACTCTGATTTGGGTGACAGATACACTGATCTCGGGGGACAGATACTCTGATCTCGGGGACAGGTACACTGATCTAGGGAGACAGATACACTGATCTAGTGGGACAGATACACTGATCTAGGGGGACAGATACACTGATCTAGGGGGACAGATACACTGACCTAGTGGGACAGATACACTGCTCTAGGGGGACAGATACACTGATCTTGGGGGACAGATACACTGATCTAGGGGACAGATACTCTGATCTAGGGGACAGATACACTGATCTAGGGGGACAGAAACAGTGATCTAGGGGGACAGATACACTGATCTCGGGGGACAGATACACTGATCTAGGGGACAGATACACTTATCTAGGGGGACAGATACACTGATCTAGGGGACAGATACAATGATCTAGGGGGACAGATACACTGATCTAGGGGACAGATACACTGATCTAGGGACAGATACACTGATCTAGGAGGACGGACACACTGATCTAGGGACAGATACACTTATCTAGGGGGACAGATACACTGATCTAGGGGGACAGATACACTGATCTAGGGGAAAGATACACAGATCTAGGGACAGATACACTGATCTAGGGGGACAGATACACTGATCTAGGGGGACAGATACACTGATCTAGGGTACAGATACACTGATCTAGGGGACAGATACACTGATCTAGGGGGACAGATACACTGATCTAGCAGACAGGTACACTGATCTAGGGGGACAGATACACTGATCTAGGGGGACAGATACACTGACCTGGGGGGACAGATAAACTGATCTCGGGGGACAGATGCACTGATCTAGGGGGACAGATACTCTGATCTAGGGGCAGATAGTCTGATTTGGGGGAGAGATACACTGATCTCGGGGGACAGATACACTGATCTAGGGGGACAGATACTCTGATCTAGGGGCAGATATTCTGATTTGGGGGAGAGATACACTGATCTCGGGGGACAGATACTCTGATCTAGGGGACAGATACACTGATCTAGGGGGACAGATACACTGATCTAGGGGACAGATACACTGATCCAGGGGACAGATACTCTGATCTAGGGGACAGATACACTGATCTCGGGGACAGATACACTGATCTAGGGGACAGATACTCTGATCTAGGGGACAGATACACTGATCTAGGGGGACAGATACACTGATCTAGGGGGACAGATACACTGATCTAGACGGACAGATACTCTGGTCTAGGGGCAGATACTCTGATTTGGGGGGCTGATACACTGGTCTCGGGGGACAGATACTCTGATCTAGGGGACAGATACACTGATCTAGGGAGACAGATACACTGATCTAGTGGGACAGATACACTGATCTTGGTGGACAGATACACTGATCCAAGGGGACAGATACACTGACCTAGTGGGACAGATACACTGATCTAGGGGGACAGATACACTGATCTAGGGGGACAGATACACTGATCTAGGTGGACAGATACACTGATCTCGGGGACAGATACTCTGATCTAGGGGACAGATACACTGATCTAGGGGGACAGAAACACTGATCTAGGGGGACAGATACACTGATCTAGGGAGACAGATACACTGATCCAGGGGACAGATACACTGATCTAGGGGGACAGATACACTGATCTAGGGGACAGATACACTGATCTAGGGGACAGATACACTGGTCTAGGGGGACAGATACACTGGTCTAGGGGGACAGATCCACTGATCTAGGGAGACAGATACACTGATCTAGGGAGACAGATACACTGATCTCGGGGACAGATACACTGATCTAGTGGACAGATACACTGATCTAGGGGGTCAGAGACACTGATATAGGGGACAGATACACTGATCTAGAGGGTCAGATACACTGATCTAGGGGACAGATACACTGGTCTAGGGGGACAGATACACTGATCTAGCGGACAGATACACTGATCTAGGGGGACAGATACACTGATCTAGGGGGACAGATACACTGATCTAGGGGGACAGATAAACTGATCTAGGGGGACAGATACACTGATCTAGGGGGACAGATACTCTGATCTAGGGGCAGATAGTCTGATTTCGGGGAGAGATACACTGATCTCGGGGGCAGATACTCTGATCTAGGGGACAGATACACTGATCTAGGGAGACAGATGCACTGATCTAGGGGGACAGATACACTGATCTAGGGGGACAGATACACTGATCTAGGGGACAGATACACTTATCTGGGGACAGATACTCTGATCTAGGGGACAGATACACTAATCTAGGGGACAGATACACTGATCTAGGGGACAGATACACTGATCTAGGGGACAGATGCACTGATCTAGGGGGAGAGATACTCTGATCTAGTGGGACAGATACACTGATCTAGGGGGACAGAACCACTGATCTAGGGAGACAGATACACTGATCTAGGGGACAGATACACTGATCTAGGGGGACAGATACAGTGATCAAGGGGACAGATACACTGATCTAGGGTGACAGATACACTGATCTAGGGGGACAGATACACTGATCTAGGGGGACAGATACACTGATCTCGGGGACAGATACACTGATCCAGGGGACAGATACTCTGATCTAGGGGACAGATACACTGATCTCGGGGACAGATACACTGATCTAGGGGACAGATATACTGATCTAGGGGGACAGATACACTGATCTAGGGGGACAGATACACTGATCTAGGGGGACAGATACTCTGATCTAGGGGCAGATACTCTGATTTGGGGGGCTGATACACTGATCTCGGAGGACAGATACTCTGATATAGGGGACAGATACACTGATCTAGGGAGACAGATACACTGATGTAGTGGGACAGATACACTGATCTAGGTGGACAGATACACTGATCCAAGGGGACAGATACACTGACCTAGTGGGACAGATACACTGATCTAGGGGGACAGATACACTGATCTAGGGGGACAGATACACTGATCTAGGTGGACAGATACACTGATCTAGGGGACAGATACTCTGATCTAGGGGACAGATACACTGATCTAGGGGGACAGAAACACTGATCTAGGGGGACAGATACACTGATCTAGGGAGACAGATACACTGATCCAGGGGACAGATACACTGATCTAGGGGGACAGATACACTGATCTAGGGGCCAGATACACTGATCTAGGGGACAGATACACTGGTCTAGGGGGACAGATCCACTGATCTAGGGAGACAGATACACTGATCTAGGGAGACAGATACACTGATCTCGGGGACAGATACACTGATCTAGTGGACAGATACACTGATCTAGGGGGTCAGAGACACTGATATAGGGGACAGATACACTGATCTAGAGGGTCAGATACACTGATCTAGGGGACAGATACACTGGTCTAGGGGTACAGATACACTAATCTTGGGGGCAGATACACTGATCTAGGGGGAGAGATACACTGATCTAGGGGACAGATACACTTATCTAGGGGGACAGTTACACTGACCTAGGGGACAGATACACTGATCTAGGGGGACAGATACACTGATCTAGGGGACAGATACACTGATCTAGGGACAGATACACTGATCTAGGAGGACAGATACACTGATCTAGGGACAGATACACTTATCTAGGGGGACAGATACACTGATCTAGGGGGACAGATACACTGATCCAGGGGAAAGATACACTGATCTAGGGACAGATACACTGATCTAGGAGGACAGATACACTGATCTACGGACAGATACACTTATCTAGGGGGACAGATACACTGATCTAGGGGGACAGATACTCTGATCTAGGGGCAGATACTCTGATTTGGGTGACAGATACACTGATCTCGGGGGACAGATACTCTGATCTCGGGGACAGATACACTGATCTAGGGAGACAGATACACTGATCTAGTGGGACAGATACACTGATCTAGGGGGACAGATACACTGATCTAGGGGGACAGATACACTGACCTAGTGGGACAGATACACTGATCTAGGGGGACAGATACACTGATCTTGGGGGACAGATACACTGATCTAGGGGACAGATACTCTGATCTAGGGGACAGATACACTGATCTAGGGGGACAGAAACAGTGATCTAGGGGGACAGATACACTGATCTAGGGGGACAGATACACTGATCTAGGGGACAGATACACTTATCTAGGGGGACAGATACACTGATCTAGGGGACAGATACAATGATCTAGGGGGACAGATACGCTGATCTAGGGGACAGATACACTGATCTAGGGACAGATACACTGATCTAGGAGGACGGACACACTGATCTAGGGACAGATACACTTATCTAGGGGGACAGATACACTGATCTAGGGGGACAGATACACTGATCTAGGGGAAAGATACACAGATCTAGGGACAGATACACTGATCTAGGGGGACAGATACACTGATCTAGGGGGACAGATACACTGATCTAGGGTACAGATACACTGATCTAGGGGACAGATACACTGATCTAGGGGGACAGATACACTGATCTAGCAGACAGGTACACTGATCTAGGGGACAGATACACTGATCTAGGGGGACAGATACACTGATCTGGGGGGACAGATAAACTGATCTCGGGGGACAGATGCACTGATCTAGGGGGACAGATACTCTGATCTAGGGGCAGATAGTCTGATTTGGGGGAGAGATACACTGATCTCGGGGGACAGATACACTGATCAAGGGGGACAGATACTCTGATCTAGGGGCAGATAGTCTGATTTGGGGGAGAGATACACTGATCTCGGGGGACAGATACTCTGATCTAGGGGACAGATACACTGATCTAGGGGGACAGATACACTGATCTAGGGGACAGATACACTGATCCAGGGGACAGATACTCTGATCTAGGGGACAGATACACTGATCTTGGGGACAGATACACTGATCTAGGGGACAGATACTCTGATCTAGGGGACAGATACACTGATCTAGGGGGACAGATACACTGATCTAGGGGGACAGATACACTGATCTAGACGGACAGATACTCTGATCTAGGGGCAGATACTCTGATTTGGGGGGCTGATACACTGGTCTCGGGGGACAGATACTCTGATCTAGGGGACAGATACACTGATCTAGGGAGACCGATACACTGATCTAGTGGGACAGATACACTGATCTTGGTGGACAGATACACTGATCCAAGGGGACAGATACACTGACCTAGTGGGACAGATACACTGATCTAGGGGGACAGATACACTGATCTAGGGGGACAGATACACTGATCTAGGTGGACAGATACACTGATCTCGGGGACAGATACTCTGATCTAGGGGACAGATACACTGATCTAGGGGGACAGAAACACTGATCTAGGGGGACAGATACACTGATCTAGGGAGACAGATACACTGATCCAGGGGACAGATACACTGATCTAGGGGGACAGATACACTGATCTAGGGGACAGATACACTGATCTAGGGGACAGATACACTGGTCTAGGGGGACAGATACACTGGTCTAGGGGGACAGATCCACTGATCTAGGGAGACAGATACACTGATCTAGGGAGACAGATACACTGATCTCGGGGACAGATACACTGATCTAGTGGACAGATACACTGATCTAGGGGGTCAGAGACACTGATATAGGGGACAGATACACTGATCTAGAGGGTCAGATACACTGATCTAGGGGACAGATACACTGGTCTAGGGGTACAGATACACTGATCTTGGGGGCAGATACACTGATCTAGGGGGAGAGATACACTGATCTAGGGGACAGATACACTGATCTAGGGGGACAGATACACTGATCTAGGGACAGATACACTGATCTAGGGACAGATACACTGATCTAGGAGGACAGATACACTGATCTAGGGACAGATACACTTATCTAGGGGGACAGATACACTGATCTAGGGGGACAGATACACTGATCCAGGGGAAAGATACACTGATCTAGGGGACAGATACACTGATCTAGGAGGACAGATACACTGATCTACGGACAGATACACTTATCTAGGGGGACAGATACACTGATCTAGGGGGACAGATACTCTGATC
>NC_140996.1:5392108-5417019 GCF_052327205.1 Somniosus microcephalus | reverse complement strand
TCTGTGGACAAGTGTTGGAGCAGCCCAGCACACCTGTCCCTGTTTCATGGCCGCCAATTTCTTATTCTTATTCACTCTCGGGGTGTGGGCGTCGCTGGCATGGCCGGCATTTATTGCCCATCCCTAATTGTCCTCGAGAAGGCGGTGGTGGGCCTTCTTCTTGAACAGCTGGTAGCGGTTGAGATACACCTGAGTGTCTCACTCGGCACTTCAGAGGGCAGTTAAGAATCAACCACGCTGGTGTGGGACTGGAGTCACCTATAGGCCCAGGCCGGGTAAGATTTCCTTCCCTAAAGGACATCGGTGAACCAAGTTGGGTTTTTACGCCAATCCGACAGGTCACCAAACCACATTAGGACAGGTGACCAACAATGTCCCCACTAAGGTGCGCGCGGCTGTGCAGTAATCTGAAAGGTCCCGCGCAGGCCGCTCACCAGCTTTTACACTGTAAACACCGCGCCTGCGCAGAAACGTAAAGGGACCGCGCACTGAAAGAAACAGGCCGCGCAGAACAAGGCACCTGTTACACGGAACATTGGTGGTGACCAAAAGCTGGGTCGAAGAGGCACATTTTAAGGAGTGTCTCAAAGGAGGAGAGAGGTAGGAATTGGTGACAAAAATTGACAAATGTTCAATTTGATATTACACATATATATTTTCATTAAATAATAATTCTGACAAATTCAAGGGCAATAAGGGATGGGCAATAAATGCTGGCCTTGCCAGCGACACCCGAATCAATCCATTAAAAAACATTGTTTACTGTAGAGCATCAACCTTATAACGCACAGCCTTAATCTCACTGGCAGCTGTGTAGGAACATGAGAAACAGGAGCAGAGTCGGCCATTGGGCCCCTCGAGCCTGCTCCGCCATTGGGCCCTCGAGCCTGCTCCGCCATTGGCCCCTCGAGCCTGCTCCGCCATTGGCCCCTCGAGCCTGCTCCGCCATTCGGCCCCTCGAGCCTGCTCCGCCATTCGGCCCCTCGAGCCTGCTCCGCCATTGGGCCCCTCGAGCCTGCTCCGCCATTGGGCCCCTCGAGCCTGCTCCGCCATTCGGCCCCTCGAGCCTGCTCTGCCATTGGGCCCCTCGAGCCTGCTCCGCCATTCGGCCCCTCGAGCCTGCTCCGCCATTCGGCCCCTCGAGCCTGCTCTGCCATTCGGCCCCTCGAGCCTGCTCCGCTATTCAATAAGATCATGGCTGATCTTCTACCTCATCTCCACTTTCCCGCACTATCCCCAGATCCCTTGATTCCCTTAATATCCAAAAATCTTGAATATACTCAACAACTGAGCCTCCACAGCCCTCTGGGGTAGAGAATTCCAAAGATTCACCACCCTCTGAGTGAAGAAATTTCTCCTCATCTCAGTCCTAAATGGCCGACCCTTATTCTGAGACTGTGACCCTGGTTCTAGACTCCCAGCCAGGGGAAACATCCTCCCTGCATCTACCCTGTCAAGCCCTGTAAGAATTTTGTATGTTTCAATGAGATCACCTCTCATTCTTCTAAACTCTAGAGGATATAGGCCTAGTTTACCTGCCTTTAAATAAAGGGGTTGAGGTTTGCAAACACTGCTGATAAACACCGCAGCATCGTTCCGGGGGGATGCTTCAGCTGTTAGGATGGAAGGAGATAAATCCGGAGCACAATTTCTCCCTGTACTGTTAAGATTGGTCCTGCAACTTACAGAGCGAGTGTTCAAGCGTTGGCTGTTTTGAGGGATGGGGTGAGTAGGGGGGTGAACGTTTCGGGAATATTTATTGCCTGGTCGAGTGCCAGAATGAGGCTTTGTGTAGTTCAGCAGTTGGCATCAATCTGATGTCACGTGACAACCAATTCATTCGCATTCACCGCAAGGTCCAATCTGAATCCAAGGGCTGCGAGTGATTCAACAAGCCTCACTGCTGGGATCGTACGCAGTTCAGAATTTTTAAAAATCTTATCACGTGTAATTAAAAAAAAAATCAGATCAGGGTGGATCATTGATTCATTGATTATCAGCAGCAATTCCCCTCTCTCTGCACCCCCCCCACTCTGCAGCCCACAACCCACTCCTCTCCTCCTCCCCCATCTCTTCACCACCACGCCTCCACTCCCTGCCCCCTCTCAGCCCCACCCCTCTCCCCACACCACCTGTCCCCGTGTCCCCTCTCAGCCCCACCCCCTCCCCACACACCTGTCCCCGTGCCCCCTCTCTCAGCCCCACCCCTCTCCCCACACCACCTGTCCCGTGCCCCCTCTCAGCCCCACCCCTCTCCCCACACCACCTGTCCCCGTGCCCCCTCTCTCAGCCCCACCCCTCTCCCCACACCACCTGTCCCCGTGCCCCCTCTCTCTCCCCACACCCCCTCTCCCCACACCACCTGTCCCCCCGTGCCCCCTCTCTCAGCCCCACCCTCTCCCCACACCACCTGTCCCCGTGCCCCCTCTCTCAGCCCCACCCCTCCCACGCCACCTGTCCCCGTGCCCCCTCTCTCAGCCCCACCCCTCTCCCCACACCACCTGTCCCGTGCCCCCTCTCTCAGCCCCACCCCTCTCCCCACACCACCTGTCCCCGTGCCCCCCTCTCTCCCCACCCCTCTCCCCACACCACCTGTCCCTGTGCCCCCTCTCTCAGCCCCACCCCTCTCCCCACACCCTGTCCCCGTGCCCCCTCTCTCAGCCCCACCCCTCTCCCCACACCCTGTCCCCGTGCCCCCTCTCTCAGCCCCACCCCTCTCCCCACACCACCTGTCCCCGTGCCCCTCTCAGCCCCACCCTCTCCCCACGCCACCTGTCCCCGTGCCCCCTCTCAGCCCCACCCCTCTCCCCACACCCTGTCCCCGTGCCCCCTCTCTCAGCCCCACCCCTCTCCCCACACCACCTGTCCCCGTGCCATCAGCCCCACCCCTCTCCCCACACCCTGTCCCCATGCCCCCTCTCTCAGCCCCACCCCTCTCCCCACACCACCTGTCCCCGTGCCCCCTCTCTCAGCCCCACCCCTCTCCCCACACCACCTGTCCCCGTGCCTCTCTCAGCCCCACCCCTCTCCCCACACCACCTGTCCCCGTGCCCCCTCTCTCAGCCCCACCCCTCTCCCCACACCACCTGTCCCCGTGCCTCTCTCAGCCCCAACCCCTCTCCCCACACCACCTGTCCCCGTGCCCCCTCTCTCAGCCCCACCCCTCTCCCCACACCACCTGTCCCCGTGCCCCCTCTCTCAGCCCCACCCCTCTCCCCACGCCACCTGTCCCCGTGCCCCCTCTCTCTCCCCACCCCCTCCCCACACCACCTGTCCCCGTGCCCCCTCTCTCAGCCCCACCCCCTCTCCCCACACCACCTGTCCCCGTGCCCCCTCTCTCCAGCCCACCCCTCTCCCCACACCACCTGTCCCCGTGCCCCCTCTCAGCCCACCCCTCTCCCCACGCCACCTGTCCCCATGCCCCTCTCAGCCCCACCCCTCTCCCCACACACCTGTCCCCGTGCCCCCTCTCTCAGCCCCACCCCTCTCCCCACACCACCTGTCCCCGTGTCCCCTCTCTCAGCCCCACCCCTCTCCCCACACCACCTGTCGCCGTGCCCCCTCTCTCTCCCCACCCCCTCTCCCCACACCACCTGTCCCCGTGTCCCCTCTCTCAGCCCCACCCTCTCCCCACACCACCTGTCCCCGTGCCCCCTCTCTCTCCCCACCCCTCTCCCCACGCCACCTGTCCCCGTGCCCCCTCTCAGCCCCACCCCTCTCCCCACACCACCTGTCCCCGTGCCCCCTCTCTCAGCCCCACCCCTCTCCCCACACCCTGTCCCCGTGCCCCCTCTCTCAGCCCCACCCTCTCCCCACACCACCTGTCCCCGTGCCCCCTCTCTCAGCCCCACCCCTCTCCCCACACCCTGTCCCCGTGCCCCCTCTCTCAGCCCCACCCCTCTCCCCACACCCTGTCCCCGTGCCCCCCTCTCTCAGCCCCACCCCTCTCCCCACACCACCTGTCCCCGTGCCCCTCTCTCAGCCCCACCCCTCTCCCCACGCACCTGTCCCCGTGCCCCCTCTCTCAGCCCCACCCCTCTCCCCACACCACCTGTCCCCGTGCCCCCTCTCAGCCCCACCCCTCTCCCCACGCCACCTGTCCCCGTGCCCCCTCTCAGCCCCACCCCTCTCCCCACACCACCTGTCCCCGTGCCCCCTCTCTCAGCCCCACCCCTCTCCCCACACCCTGTCCCCGTGCCCCCTCTCTCAGCCCCACCCCTCTCCCCACACCACCTGTCCCCGTGCCCCCTCTCTCAGCCCCACCCCTCTCCCCACACCACCTGTCCCCGTGCCCCCTCTCTCAGCCCCACCCCTCTCCCCACGCCACCTGTCCCCGTGCCCCCTCTCTCAGCCCCACCCCTCTCCCCACACCACCTGTCCCCGTGCCCCCTCTCTCTCCCCACACCCCTCTCCCCACACCACCTGTCCCCGTGCCCCCTCTCTCAGCCCCACCCCTCTCCCCACACCTGTCCCGTGCCCCCTCTCTCAGCCCCACCCCTCTCCCCACACCACCTGTCCCCGTGCCCCCTCTCTCAGCCCCACCCCTCTCCCCACACCACCTGTCCCCGTGCCCCCTCTCTCTCCCCACCCCTCTCCCCACGCCACCTGTCCCCGTGCTCCCCTCTCTCTCCCCACACCCCCTCTCTTTGTCATTAGCGACCTTCACAGCCAGTATTAGAAGAGGGAGTAGGGAGTTCTCCCAGTGTTCTGGTCAACATTCCTCCCTGAAACAACCCAACAAAACAAAACAAATAGATTAACTGCTCATTCACCTCATCTGCTGTTTGTGGGATCTTGCTGTGCACAACAGGCTGCCTCCTTTGCCTAATTAACAGTGACTACACTTCCAAAATAACCTGTTGCATGCGCGGTGCTGTAGGACGTCCTGCGGGCAGGATGAGGAACTACATCGATGCACGTCCTTTCCTTACTCACTCATTATTAGTCATTGTTTGAGGCCGGAAGCTGGAGGCTAAAGCCCAGAAAGGACAAGCTAACTAAAAACTTCCACAAATGTAGTGCGTTTCCCTGAGCAACACTCCCAACTACCCCTCCCCCCTGTCTGCCACCCCTCGGCCAGTTTCTCGGATACTGACTGCATTGTCTGGTCTAACCCAGCACTGAACAGAGGAACAGGAGGAGGCCATTCAGCCCCTCGAGCCTGTTCTGCCATTCAATCAGATCAGGGCTGATCTGGACCTTAACTCATCCACCCGCCTTGGTTCTGTAACCCTTAATACCCTTACCCAACAAAAATCTATCAATCTCAGTTTTGAAATTTCCAATTGACCCCCAGCCTCAGCAGCTTTTTGGGGGGGGAGAGTGTTCCAGATTCCCACCAACCTTTGTGTGAAGAAGTGCTTCCTGACATCACCCCTGAACGGCCTGGCTCTAATTTTAAGGTGATGCCCCCTTGTTCTGGACTCCCCCCACCAGAGGAAATAGTTTCTCTCTCTCGACCCCATCAACTCCTTTAAATCATCCAAAACACCTCGATCAGCTGACCCCCTAATCTTCTACACTCGAGGGGATACAAGCCCAGTCTACACAACCTGTCCTCGTAATTTAACCCACTAAGTCCCACCGTCGCAGGAGAACAAACTGCATGGCTGCAGTTTGTGGTGCCCTGCGCGGGAGAAATGTCCTGGGGCACTGGCAATCCTGGCAAATGGCCAGTCACCGGCTCACTGCAGTTTCTAAGTCGCATAAATCCTCAGCGGTAGCGCACAAAAACCACCCTCAGCAGCTCCTTGTTCAGTTGGCCAGCTCTGTGGGCACTGTAAACAAATGTGGGACAATTCCGCTTCGGTACTCAACAGAAAACAAACAAAAAAAACCTTGAATATTTAGTTGGCAGAGCTAAAAAAGTAAAGTCTCTTTATTCGCTGGTCAAGGGAGACTCTTGTTCAAGCGCTGGCACGGAATTATTTTTTCAGAAGGAGGAGTGACAGACAAAATCCCTGGTTTTATTCATTAAAGCTTCTAAAGCTCACTTGCAAAGATTTGACGTTGGAACAACAAAAGGCCAATGAAGCAAATTAAAAATGCAGAGACTTGAACTGAGCTACTGCCTGTAATGGATGTGTGAGTTTGGCTCGATGCGCTCCATGTCAAGCTGAGATTGGCTGGAAATGCCAATGGTGGGACACTTTCCAAACCTCACCCTAACTTTCCCAGCGTGGCAGGTGACAGGAGGGCTCCCGTCTCCATCAGTCGGGGCAACAACATTTCCAATTTCTGACTTTGGTTTTCATGCCTGCTGATCTAGTGGGGGGGGGGTCGGCCATTCAAAATCCCCAATGGCTAAAAGGAAATGAAAAGGATAAAAAGAGAGACATTCTGGGGATAAGATTAGGAATAGACTGAATATTGGGCGGATCTTCTTTTGCCAGAGTGCAGGTGCAGCAGGCGGTTAAGAAGGCAAATGGTATGCTGGCCTTCATAGCGAGAGGATTCGAGTACAGGAGCAAGGATGTCTTGCTGCAGTTGTACAGGGCTGGAATGTGTTGCAGGCTGGTGTGGTGGGTGCTGACGCTCTGCCTTCAAGAGGCAGCTGCACCGGATCCTGATGGGGACAGAGATCATAAGAACATAAGAAATAGGAGCAGGGGTCAGCCATTCGGCCCCCCGAGCCTGCTCCGCCATTCAATAAGATCATGGCTGATCTTCGACCTCAACTCCACTTTCCCGCCCGATCCCCATATCCCTCGATTCCCCTAGAGTCCAAAAAATCTATCGATCTCAGCCTTGAATATACTCAACGACTGAGCCTCCACAGCCCTCTGGGGTAGAGAATTCCAAAGATTCACCGCCCTCTGAGTGAAGAAATTTCTCCTCATCTCAGTCCTAAATGGCCGACCACCTATCCTGAGACTGTGACCCCTGGTTCTAGACTCCCCAGCCAGGGGAAACATCCTCCCTGCATCTACCCTGTCAAGCTCTGTAAGAATTTTGAATGTTTCAATGAGATCACCTCTCATTCTTCTAAACTCTAGAGAATATAGGCCTAGTCTACTCAATCTCTCCTCATAGGACAATCGCCTCATATAGAAGCCAAGTGTCTTTATAGACAACACTTGGTCCGTGTGACCTCCTGGACCGGGTTCGAACACTTGAGGAGGTGAGAGAGGAATTTCCCAGAGTATTTTTTCCTCTAATTGGGCCTGGGTTGTTTCTCTGGGTTTTTTGTTTCTCCCAGGAGGTTATATGGCTGCAAGGCAGTAAGGAAGTGTCTAGTCATGATGATGGAGTCATCATGAGTGTGGGGGCAGGCTAGGTGGACCAACTGGGCTTTTCCTGCTGTCAGTTTGGTTGTTTGTGTATAAAAGTTGCGACTGAGCTCTCCCGGCAAATGGTTGAGTATCGGACATGCTCATCAGGAAATCGAGCGCGCATCTGACGGCCCACGCGATTATCTGGTTACTCATTTTCCCGGATGGATATTCTGTGACATGCAAATCAGGCACACTGACCTCTTTTGCTGAATTCTCAACAAGCGCTCCCGTTGGGAGTTGCGAGTTGTAAAATTGATCCACCCACCATCTGTTTTATTTTTGAACGCTCATTTAAAAATTTGGACAAGGGCACAGACATTCCTGGTGTTTGATGGTAAATCTTCCCCCTCACCAAGACCCAACCACCCAGCAACCCATCTACAAGATGCACTGCAGCAACTCGCCAAGGCCTTCTTCGACAGCACCTCCCAAGCCCGTGACCCCTACCACGTAGAAGGACAAGGGCAGCAGGCGCATGGGACCACGACCACTGCAAGCTCCCCTCCAAGTCACACACCATCCTGACTTGGAAATATATCGCTGTTCCTTCATCGGCGCTGGGTCAAATTCCTGGAACTCCCTCCCTGACAGCACTGTTAAGATAATAAGAACATAAGGAATAGGAGTAGGCCATTCGGCCCTTCGAGCCTGCTCCGCCATTCAATGAGATTATGGCTGATCTGCCGCTGTTGGAAGTAACTTCACCACACGGACTGCAGCGGTTCAAGAAGGTGGCTCACCACCACCTTCACAAGGGCAACTAGGGATGGGCAATAAATGCTGGCCTTGCCAGCGATGCCCACATCCCAGGAGTTAAAAAAAAACGTTGCACCTTGGCTCAGTGGGTTGCACTTTCCCCTCTGAGTCAGAAGATCGTGGGTTCAAGTCCCACTCTAGAGACTTGAGTGCATAATCCAGGCTGACAGTCCAGTGCAGTACTGAGGGAGCGCTGCACTGTCGGAGGGACAGTACTGAGGGAGCGCCGCACTGTCGGAGGGGCAGTACTGAGGGAGCGCCGCACTGTCGGAGGGGCAGTACTGAGGGAGCGCCGCACTGTCGGAGGGGCAGTACTGAGGGAGCGCCGCACTGTCGGAGGGGCAGTACTGAGGGAGTGCCGCACTGTTGGAGGGGCAGTACTGAGGGAGCGCCGCACTGTCGGAGGGGCAGTACTGAGGGAGCGCCGCACTGTCGGAGGGGCAGTACTGAGGGAGCGCCGCACTGTCGGAGGGGGCAGTACTGAGGGAGGGTCGCACTGTCGGAGGGGCAGTACTGAGTGAGCGCTGCACTGTCAGGGGGGCAGTACTGAGGGAGCGCCGCACTGTCGGAGGGGCAGTACTGAGGGAGCGCCGCACTGTCGGAGGGGCAGTACTGAGGGAGCGCCGCACTGTCGGAGGGGCAGTACTGAGGGAGCGCCGCACTGTCGGAGGGGCAGTACTGAGGGAGCACCGCACTGTCGGAGGGGCAGTACTGAGGGAGCGCCGCACTGTCGGAGGGGCAGTACTGAGGGAGCGCTCTACTTTCGGAGGGGCAGTACTGAGTGAGCGCTGCACTGTCGGAGGGGCAGTACTGAGGGAGCGCTCTACTTTCGGAGGGGCAGATGAGATGTTAAACCAAATTCCCATCTGCTCTCTCAGGTGGATGTAAAAGATCCCATGGCACTATTTTGAAGAAGAGCCGGGGAGTTATCCCCAGTGTCCTGGGCCAATATTAATCCCTCAATTAGCATCACTAAGCAGATTATCTGGTCATTATCACATTGCTATTTGCGGGAGCTTGCTGTGCCTAAATTGGCTGCCGTGTTTCCTACATTACAACAGTGACTGCACTTCAAACAAGTTCTTCATTGGCTGTAAAGCGCTTTGGGACGTCCTGAGGTGGTGAAAGGTGCTGGAGAAATACAAGTCTTTTCTTTTTCTTGTTCCCTGCTTAAGTACAAAGCAAAGGACTGGGTTGCAAAAAAAACTCATCATTTCCCAAACTAAACCCCTCACCTGTGCACTCCCTCCGATACCCATCCCTTTCTCCCTTAACTTTTCCCACACCCATCTCCCTCCATTGGGAAGCCCATTTTACACATTCACCAACCTCTGGCTAAAGTCATTGGCCTAGAAATTCAGTGGGCCTTGCGCCCACTTAGCGCCTAAAGAGGTCTTTTGCGCCGGCGGGGTGGTAGCGCGGAAATTGAGTGCAGCGGTATTGGCGGCGGTAGCCGTTAGCGCTGCGCCGGGACCGATGACGTCATCGGTGTGCGCGGTGGCCCGTAACGCCCCGAAACCGCGCCGATCCCCATATTTATTTGCGGCCGCCTCCTCCGAAGCGGGCGCAAACAGCGACCAGAAAACGGGGCCGTCCTGCTGCCATAGTGGGGCGCTTTAAAGCGGAAGGTGCGGCCGGCCGCTTTTTCGGCGGCCGCCTGCCCGCACCTCCTTCCCCGGCCTCCTCCACACCCCCCGCGGCATTGCCGGCTGGTTTCCGTGGAGCCCGGCACTTCTCCGTTGTGCCGGGCTCTTTTGCTGGCACTCGCGATCGGGGCTCCGGCCGTTGCAGGCACCTCCCCCTTAAGAGAAGGAGGAGGCCTGCAGTACCGCAGCCTGCCGCACCGCATCGGGTGGCGCTGCGGCAACTAGCGCGCCGATATTCAGTTGCAGCGCCCCAAACGGAGGCGGGCACACCCTGGTATAGCGCCCGCTTCCGAATTGGGGCGCAGAAGACGAATATACGGCGTGCGCTAATGCCTCCCCGCCCAGCGCTAACTTTTGGGCGCGAGCGAGCTGCCCGCGCCCAAGTGAATTTCTAGGCCATTAAATCTAATCTGTCTGAACACATTCCCCTCTCTGAACCTCAGCCCGAGCATCCCTGGCGACAGTTTGTGCCACTCTCAAACAGATTATCAGCACTCAATTTATTTATTCCTTTAAGGATCTTGATCTGAAGTCGATTGTGTCTGGCAGGGCACACACAGAACCTATAAACATGAAGATATAATCTCTGAAGTTCTTTTGAACCAATGTAATTTCCAAAAAGATCAAACTCAGACAAAACCAAATAGATCTTTAGAAAGCCGAGTTCTCTAAAAAGGGCCTAATTACATTTCAGCAAAGCTATTCAGAAGCTTCCAAAGCTCAGGCATTTTATTAACTGACAGGAATTTTCTGAATGCCACAAGCCTTGGTTCGGTGGGTAGCTCTCTCGGCTCGGATTCAGAGGTTCTGGGTTAAAATCCCACTCCAAAGACTTCAGCACATAATCTAGGCTGACACTCCAGTGCAGTACTGAGGGAGCGCCGCACTGTCGGAGGTGCAGTGTTGAGGGAGCACCTCAGTCGGAGGAGCAATTCTGAGGGAGCGCCGCACTGTCGGAGGGGCAGTACTGAGGGAGCGCCGCACTGTCGGTGGGGCAGTGCTGAGGGAGCGCTGCACTGTCAGAGGGGCAGTGCTGAGGGAGCGCTGCACTGTCGGAGGGGTAATACTGAGGGAGCACCTCACTGTCGGAGGGGCAGTGCTAAGGGAGTGCCACACTGTCGGAGGGGCAGTACTGAGGAAGCGTTGCACTGTTGGAGGGGCAGTACTGAGGGAGCGCCACACTGTCGGAGGGTCAGTACTGAGGGAGCGCCGCACTGTCGGAGGGGCAGTACTAAAGGAGTGCTGCACTGTCGGAGGGGCGGTACTGAGGGAGTGCTGCACTGTCGGAGGGGCAATACTGAGGGAGCGCTGCACTATCGGAGGGTCAGTACTGAGGGAGTGCTGCACTGTTGGAGGGGCAGTATTGAGGGAGTGCTGCAAAGTCAGAGGGGCAGTACTGAGGGAGCGTCACACTGTCGGAGGGGCAGTACTGAGGGAGCGCCACACTGTCGGAGGGTCAGTACTGAGGAAGCGCTGCACTGTCGGAGGGGCAGTACTGAGGGAGCGCCGCACTGTCGGAGGGGCAGTACTGAGGGAGCGCCACACTGTCGGAGGGTCAGTACTGAGGAAGCGCTGCACTGTCGGAGGGGCAGTACTGAGGGAGCGCTGCACTGTTGGAGGTGCCGTCTTTCAGATGAGACATTAAGCCGAGGCTCCGTCTTCCCTTTCAGGTGGACGTAAAAGATCCCGCAGCACTATTGGAAGAAGAGTATTGTCCTGGCCAATATTTATGCCTCTACCAACATCACTAAAACAGATTGTCTGGTCAACATCACATTGCTGTTTGTGGGAGCTTGCTGTGCGCAGGTTGGCTGCCGTGTTCCCTACCTTACATCAGTGGCTACACTTCAATTATACTTCATTGGCTGTAAAGCGGTTTGAGACGTCCGGAGGTTGTGAAAAACGCTGTATAAATGCATGTCTTTTTTTCTTCTAAGAACATAAGAAACAGGAGCAGGAGTCGGCCAATCGGCCTCTCGAGCCTGCTCCGCCATTCAATAAGATCATGGCTGATCCAATCTTGTCCTCAACTCCACGTTCCCGCTCTCTCCCCCTGAGAGGGACGATGTAGACATAGAAATAGGGCGGGGGGACTGTGATATGCTCGAACATATTAACATCGAGAGGGAGGAGGTATTGGCGGTTTTAGCAGGCCTAAAAATGGATAAATCCCCAGGCCCGGACGAAATGTATCCCAGGCTGCTGTGTGAGGCAAAGGAAGAGATTGCGGGGGCTCTAACACACATATTCAGAACCTCTCTGGCCACAGGGGATGTGCCAGAGGACTGGAGAACCGCTAATGTAGTACCATTATTCAAGAAGGGGAGTAGGGAAAAACCGGGGAACTACAGGCCAGTGAGCCTAACATCAGTGGTAGGAAAATTATTGGAAAAAATTCTGAGGGACAACATTAGTCTCCACTTGGAGAGGCAAGGATTAATCAGGGATAGTCAACATGGCTTTGTCAAGGGAAGATCATGTCTGACTAATTTGATTGAATTTTTTGAGGGGGTGACTAGGTGTGTGGATGAGGGTAACGCAGTGGATGTGGTATACATGGATTTCAGTAAGGCCTTCGATAAAGTCCCGCACAGGAGACTGGTCAAGAAGGTAAGAGCCCATGGAATCCAGGGTGCCTTGGCACATTGGATACAAAACTGGCTTAGTGGCAGAAGGCAGAGGGTGATGGTCGAAGGTTGTTTTTGTGACTGGAAGCCTGTGGCCAGTGGGGTACCACAGGGATCGGTGCTGGGTCCCTTGCTGTTTGTGGTCTACATTAATGACTTGGATATGAATGTAAAAGGTATGATCAGTAAGTTCGCGGATGATACAAAAATTGGTAGGGTGGTAAATAGCGAGGAGGGTAGTCTCAGTCTGCAGGACGATATAGATGGGTTGGTCAGATGGGCGGAACAGTGGCAAATGGAATTTAACCCGGAAAAGTGCGAGGTGATGCACTTTGGGGGGACTAACAAGGCAAGGGAATACACAATGGCCTAGAAATTGAGTTTTGGCGCAGCCAGGGCTTTAGCGCCGGAAGTTAGTGCCGGAGCTAAGTCGCGCTGGTCGGGCCCAAAATTCACCAATTCTGCGCCCAAACGGCTGCCGGCGCTGCTGAGAGCTGTTTGCGCCTGAAAACTGCCGCTACGCGCTGAATATCGGCGCTATTCCGGCGCTGCGGCGCCCGCTGCGGTGCGGCAGGTTCGGGAAGTGCAGGCCTCCTCCTTCCCTTAAGGAGGAGCTGCCTGCACCCGGCCGCGGCCCGCGAAAATCTTTTTAAAAATGAGCCCGGCACCTCGGACAAGTGCCGGGCTTGCTTCTGTTCCGGGGGGGGGGGGGGGGGGGGAAGTCCGGGGAGGGAGCTGCGGCCAGGCGGCCGGCGGGAAAGCGGCCGGCCGCCGCGGTGCCTTTAATGCGCCGGCGCAAAGTCATGTAAGACTCTGTTGCCAGAGTCTTAGTTGCGGCTGCCACGGGCGAGGCGGCCGCAACTGAATTTCGGCGCTGGGGCCCGTCGGCATGGCAACCGGGACGCTGCGCACACCGATGACGTCATCGGTGCCGGCGCAGCGCTACCGGTCTACCGCGGCGGAAGGGCCCCAGGCAATTTCGGCGCCGGCGCCAATTGCAGCGCTAGGCCCTCTAGCGCCGCAAAATCGGCGCTAAGGGCACTGAATTTCTAGCCCAATGAATGGTAAGACCCTAGGCAAGACGGAGGGTCAGAGGGATCTGGGTGTGCAAGTACACAGATCCCTGAAGGCGGCGGAACAGATGGATAAGGTGGTAAAAAAGGCATATGGGATACTTGCCTTCATTAGCCAAGGCATAGAATATAAGAGCAAGGAGGTTATGATGGAGCTGTATAAAACACTGGTTAGGCCACAGCTGGAATACTGTGTGCAGTTCTGGTCGCCACACTACAGGAAGGATGTGATCGCTTTGGAGAGGGTGCAGAGGAGATTCACCAGGATGTTACCAGGGCAGGAGCGCTTCAGCTATGAAGAGAGACTGGGCAGATTGGGTTTGTTTTCCTTGGAGCAGAGGAGGCTGAGGGGGGACCTGATTGAGGTGTACAAAATTATGAGGGGCATAGATAGGATGGATACTAAGGAGCTTTTTCCCTTAGTAGAAGGGTCAATAACTAGGGGGCATAGATTCAAGGTAAAGGGCGGGAGGTTTAGAGGGGATTTGAGAAAGAACTTTTTCACCCAGAGGGTGGTTGGAGTCTGGAACTCACTGCCTGAAAGGGTTGTGGAGGCTGAAACCCTCACAACATTCAAGAAGCATTTGGATGAGCACTTGAAATGCCATAGCATACAAGGCTACGGACCAAATGCTGGAATATGGGATTAGATTAGACAGGGCTTGATGGCCGGCGCGGACACGATGGGCCGAAGGGCCTCTATCCGTGCTGTATTACTCTATGACTCTATGACTCTATCCCTTGACTCCCCTGTAGTTCAAATATCTGTCAATCTCCGCCTTGAATATATTCAGTGACTCCGCCTCCACAGCTCTCTGGGGTGGAGAATTCCAAAGATTCACGACCCTCAGCGAAGAAATTCCTCCTCATCTCCGTCTTAAATGGGCGACCCCTTATTCTGAAACTATGCCCCCTTGTTCTAGATTCCCCCACGAGGGGAAACATCCTCTCAGCATTCACCCTGTCAAGTCCCTCAGATTCTTATATGTTTCAATAAGATCACCTCTCATTCTTCTAAACTCCAATGAGTATAGGCCCAACCTGCTCAACCTTTCATCTCACGACAACCCCTTCATCCCAGGAATCAACCTCGTGAACCTTCTCTGAACTGCCTCAATGCAAGTATATCCCTCCTTAAATATGGAGACCAAAACTGTACGCAGTACTCCAGGTGTGGTCTCACCAACACCCTGTACAGTTGTAGCAGGACTTCCCTACTTTTATACTCCATCACCCTTGTAATAAAGGCCAACATTCCATTAGCCTTCCTAATTACTTGCTGTACCTGCACGCTAACCTTGTGTTTCCTGTACTCGGACCCCCCGACCCCTCTGTACCGCAGCATTCTGTACTCTCATTCCATTTAAATAATAATTTGCTTTTTCATTCTTCCTTCCAAAGTGGATAACCTCACATTTTCCCACATTACACTCCATCTGCCAGATTTTTGCCCACTCACTTAACCTCTCTATATCCCTTTGCAGACTCTGTGTCCTCCTCACAACTTGCTTTCCCACCTGTCTTTGTATCATCAGCAAATTTGGCTACAGTACACTCGGTCCCTTCATCCAAGTCATTAATGTAGATTGTAAATAGTTGAGGCCCCAGCACCGATCCCTGTGGCACCCCACTAGTTACTGATTGCCAACCTGAAAATGACCCGTTTATCCCGACTCTCTGTTTTCTGTTAGTTAGCCAATCCTCTATCCATGCTAATATATTACCCCCAACCCCGTGAGCTCTTATCTTGTGCAGTAACCTTTTATGCGGCACCTTATCGAATGCCTTCTGGAAATCCAAATACACCACATCTACTGGTTCACCTTTATCCACCCTGCCTGTTACATCCTCAAGCAAATTTGTCAAACACGATTTCCCTTTCATAAAACCATGTTGACTCTGCTTGATTGTCTTATGATTTTCTAAATGTCCTGCTATTACCTCCTTAATAATGGATTCCAGCATTTTCCCAATGACAGATGTTAGGCTAACTGGCCTATAGTTTCCTGCTTTCTGTCTCCCTCCTTTCTTGAATAGTGGCGTTATATTTGCAGTTTTCCAATCTGCTGGGACCTCTCCAGAATCCAGGGAGTTTTGGTAGATTACAACCAATGCATCCACTATCTCTGCAGCCACTTCTTTTAAGACCCTAGGATGCAGGCCATCAGGTCCAGGGGGACTTGTCGGCCTTTAGCCTCATTACTTTGCCTAGTACTTTTCCTCTAGTGATAGAGATTGTTTTAAGTTCCTCTCTCCCTATGGCCCCTTGATTATCTATTATTATTGGGATGTTTTTAGTGTCTTCTACCATGAAGACCGATCCAAAATAATTGTTTAGAGTCTCTGCCATTTCTCCATTTCCCATTATTAATTCCCCAGACTCATCCTCTAAGGGACCAGCGTTTACTTTAGCTACTCTCTTCCTTTTTATATACCTGTAGAAGCTCTTACTGTCTGTTTTTATATTATTTGCTAGTTTACTCTCATACTCTATCTTCTCCCTCGTTATAATTTTTTTAGCCATCCTTTGCTGGTTTCTAAAAATTTCCTAATCCTCTGGCCTACCACTAATCTTCGCAACATTGTATGCCTTTTCTTTCAATTTGATGCCATCCTTAACTTCCTTAGTTAGCCACGGATGGTGCATCCTTCTCGTAGAGCCTTTCTTTCTCACTGGAATATACCTTTGCTGAGATTTATGAAATATCTCCTTAAATGTCTGCCACTGCTGATCTACCATCTTACCCTTTAATCTATTTTCCCAGTCCACTTTAGCCAACTCTGTCCTCATACCCGTGTAATTGCCTTTATTTAAGTTCAGGACACTAGTTTCAGACCCAAGTTTCTCACCCTCAAACTGAATTTGAAATTCTACCATGCTATGATCACTATTTCCTAGGGGATCCTTTACTATGAGATCATGAATTAATCCTGTCTCATTACACATTACCAGATCTAAAATAGCCTGCTCCCTGGTTGGTTCCTCAATGTATTGTTCTAAGAAACCATCCCAAATACACTCTATGAACTCGTCCTCAAGGCTACCCTTGCCAATTTGATTTGTCCAATCTATATGATGATTAAAATCGCCCATGAATATTGCAGTACCTTTCTTACAAGCCCCCATTTTTTCTTGATTTATACTCTGTCCTACAGTATAGCTACTGTTCGGGGCTGTACCAAAGAAAGCTCTCATGAGCTATGGGGCTTTCCCATTCATTCTAACAGAGGGAAAGTGGTGCAGAGCGTCCGAACTATGCACCCAAATTTTCAATACGATTTCATATTCCGCACCAGGAGACCTGATTGGTAGAATCTGTCCCACTAACCACGGGTTTAATCGCATCGGGCTGTTCATCAGGTAAAAGCAAGGATTTAAAATGCTGCATCTCACGCGTATTTGAAGTCAAAAGGTTGAAATTGTATATTGCACTGTGTGGCGGGTTCCTGAGCAAATGTGGAAACATTAGCACAATGGACTTTAGTGGTAAAACCACGTTAATCTGAGGTTTCAACAGTTGTTTCCACAAGGAAGACAATCTCAATCCTAACAAGTGAGGCTATGACCCACTGATACCCACTTAATAACTCCAACTGATCCCAGCCTTAGGTCGCCTCTAGGCTGGGGCAGAGATCGCATCACGTAGAAAGCAGGTGGGTTTACGGTTGACATACGCACGGTCCGTTTGATCGCCTGGACTGGTTCCAATCGCCTCTGGGAGTCGGAGAGGATTTTTCCACAGTTTTTTCCGCCCCTTATCGCCCCTGGTGGATGGAAACCCTGGAGAAACGGTGTAAAAGCCATTTACGAATTTTCTCCAGATCTTTTGAGAAGGCTGAGATCGCTAGATTTTTGGGGAATCGAGGGACATGGGGATCGGGTGGGAAGGTGGAGTTGAGGTCGATGATCAGCCATGATCTCATTGAATGGCGGAGCAGGCTCGAGAGGCCGAATGGCCGACTCCTGCTCCTAATCCTTATGTTCTTCCGCCAAAGTTACGGTGGCCGATCACAAGAAAACTCACGGCAAATCAATCCCAAAATGTTTCCTAAAGGATTTAAGACTTTCTTCATTACTAAGGATTCCCATAGCTTTAGGATTTCATCACTAGTTCCCACAATTAATATCAGAGATGTCTTTGTCAGGCTCCTGTAACAGCCGAGTGGCTGAATGCACCAACTGCTACGGGACTGAGCCACAGAGAGCAGGAAAGTCCCAATTTCAACTCATGCTCTGGGCCAAGTCATCTGATCTCAGGGAACAGTGGCCTTGTGTTTGGGAGAAAGAATAAAGAAATAAGCTTGGGTATGTGCTCTGATCCACTGTCGGTGTCAACCTACTTGTCCGACATCCATTCCTGGACGAGCCGAAACTTCCTCCAATTAAACGCTGGGAAGGCCGAAGCCATTAATTCGGCTCCTGCCACAAACTCCGTTCTCTCCTCACCGACTCCATCCCACTGCCTGGCAACTGTCTGAGGCTGAATCAGACTGTTCACAACCTCGGCATCCTATTTGACCCTGAGTTGAGTTTCCGAGCCCCTATCTTCGCCATCACCAAGACCGCCTACTTCCACCTCCGTAACATCGTTCGTCTCCGCCCCTGCCTCAGCTCATCCGCTGCTGAAACCCTCATCCATGCCTTTGTTACCTTCAGACTTGACTATTCCAACACACTCCTGGCCGGCCTCCAACCTGTCATCTGTCCTAATATCTCCTTCTATAGCTCGGTCTCAATTTTTGTCTGATATCGCTCCTGTGAAGCACCTTGGGGTGTTTGGCTACACCCACGGTGCTATATAAATGCAAGTTGTTGTTGATCACCATCCAATGATCCCGTGGGAGAAGTGTTGCGAGGGCAGCACGGGACTCGGCCTCTTTTCATGTGGACGCTCCCCATCTAACCTCATAAGTGACTATTCATCCAAGGTACCTAGGGCTGCCAGTAATGTGAAACAACAGCAACAACTTGCATTTATATAGCGCCTTTTTCACAGGAGCGTTATCAAATAAAATTTGACACTGGGCCCCATAAGGAGATATTAGGACAGGTCAAAGATATAGTTTTTAAGGACCATCTTAAAGGAGGAGAGAGAGGCGGAGAGGTTTAGGGAGGGAATTCCAGAGCTGGGGGCCCAGGCAGCTGAAGGCACGGCCGCCAATGGTGGAGCGAAGGAAGTGGGGGATGCGCAAGAGGCCAGAATTGGAAGAGAGCAGAGATCGCGAAGGGTGTAGGGCTGGAGGAGGATACAGAGATCTCGGTGAGTTGTAGGGCTGGAGGTTACAGGGATCTCGGTGAGTTGTAGGGCTGGAGGAGGTTACAGGGATCTCGGTGGGTTGTAGGGCTGGAGGAGGATACAGAGATCTCGGTGAGTTGTAGGGCTGGAGGAGGTTACAGGGATCTCGGTGGGTTGTAGGGCTGGAGGAGGTTACAGGGATCTCGGTGAGTGGTAGGGCTGGAGGAGGTTACAGGGATCTCGGTGGGTTGTAGGCCTGGAGGAGGTTACAGAGACCTCGGAGGGTTGTGGGGCTGGAGGAGGTTACAGGGATCTCAGAGGGTTGTGGGGCTGGAGGAGGTTACAGGGATCTCGAAGGGTTGCAGGGTTGGAGGAGGTTACAGGGATCTCGGAGGGTTGTAGGGTTGGAGGAGGTTACAGGGATCTTGGAGGGTTGTAGAGTTGGAGGAGGTTACAGGGATCTCGGAGGGTTGTAGGGTTGGAGGAGGTTACAGGGATCTCGGAGGGTTGTAGGGCCGGAGGAGGTTACAGGGATCCCGGAAGGTTGCGGGGTTGGAGGAGGTTACAGGGATCCTGGAGGGTTGTAGGGCTGGAGGAGGTTACAGGGATCTCGGAAAGTTGTAGGGCTGGAGGAGGTTACAGGGATCTCGTAGGGTTGTGGGGCTGGAGGAGGTTACAGAGATAGGGATGGGTGAGGCCAGGAAACGGTCTATCAGTGGCAGTTAGCGACTTCAGAGAGAGAGATCGTCTGAGCAAATGCAAGAATGTTATTTTGATCATTGTTTTGCATTGATTGCTAAAATATTTTCCCTTCAGTAGCCAGAGAGTTACAAGTGAAATTAAAATTCAGTAACATTAAAAACATTTACCATAAGGATTTCTCCACTATTTTGGTCCTAAACACCTCCTCTTGATCCAGGTTGACCGTACAGTAGCAGTCCCTCATCTTATTTGGTCCTGGATAGGGAGGCATGTTTTTTGCTTCTCCTACAAGGCAAGAACAAAGAGCATGTAATTGGCACTGGAATCAAAACAAGAGCAACCTGGTCTCTCCAGAACTTTACACGGAGATCCCAGATGAGATCGCGCCTGAATGTCCGCTGCCGTTTTCTGTCTGCCCCATAACACAGCCACAATACAAACTGCCAAACATACCATTGCGCATTGGCAGACGGGGTTTGCCTTTCTCCAAGAGTCAGACAGTCAGGGTTCAATTTAAAGCAGAACCTACTGACAACAACTTGCATTTATACAGCGCCTTTAACATAGAAACATAGAAGATAGGAGCAGGAGTAGGCCATTCGGCCCCTCGAGCCTGCTCCGCCATTCAATGAGATCATGGCTGATCATCCAAATTCAGTACCCTGTCCCTGCCTTCTCCCCATAGCCCTTGATCCCTTTAGCCTTAAGAAATATATCCAACTCCTTTTTGAATATATTTAATGAATTTAACGTAGTAAAACATCCCACGGTGCTCCACAGGAGCGATTATCAAACAAAATTTTACACCAAGCCATTAAAGGAGATATTAGGACAGGTGACTAAAAGGTTGGTCAAAGAGGTCGGTTTTAAGGAGTGTCTTAAAGGAGGAGAGAGAGACGGAGAGGTTTAGGGAGGGAATTCCAGAGCTGGGGGCCCAGACAGCTGAAGGCACGGCCGCCAATGGTGGAGTGATGGAAATCAGGGATGTGCAAGAGGGCCGAATTGGAGGAGCGCAGAGCTTTCCGAGGGTTATGGGGCTGAAGGAGGTTACAGAGGTAGGGAGGGGCGAGACCATGGAGGGATTTGAGCACAGGACGTCCCAAAGCACTTTACAGCCAATGAAGTACTTTTGAAGTGTCATCACTGTTGTAATGTAGGAAACACGGCAGCCAATTTGGGCACAGCAAGCTCCCACAAACAGCAATGTGATAATGACCAGATAATCTGGTTTAGTGATGTTGGTTAATTGGCCCCAGGACGCCGGAGAGAAATCCCCTGCTCTTCTTCGAATAGTGCCGTGGGATCTTTTAAACCCAACTGAGAGGGCAGATGGGGCCTTGTTTTAACATGTCATCTGAAAGACGGCACCTCCGACAGGGCAGCACTCCCTCAGTACTGCACTGGGAATGTCAGCCTGGATTTTATGCTCAAGTCTCTGGAGTGGGGCTTGAATCCACAACCTTCCGACTCAGAGATGAGAGAGTGCGACCCACTGAGTCATAAGTAGGGTAGGGAAAAAATCTGAATCCATGTTCCCTGTGCAGCAGATTAATGAGCTCATACTGGAATGCTAAACGAAAATACTGCAGATGCTAGAAATCTGAAATAAAAACAGAAAATGCTGGAGATACTCAGCAGGTCAGGCAGCATCTGCGAAGAGAGAAACAGAGTTAACGTTTCAGGTTGATGACCTTTCGTCAGAACTGGAAAAAAGCAGGAAATGGAACAGATTTTTAAGCAAGTGGAGGGGCTGGGAAATGGGGGAGGGGCTGGAAGAACAGAAGGGAAGGTCTGTGATAGGATAGAAGGCAGGAGAGGTTCAGAGACATAAAGAGATATTCAAGGCGAGAGGAGATGGTAATGGGGCAGGTTAAGAAACAAAGGATGGCTCGAGATGAAGTGTGAATTGCGCCGGCAGAATGGAGGACAGCCGCCCTGTGGGAGAGAAGAACAGAACAAAAGTGTGGATAAAAAATATATATATGTTATGATCTGAAATTGTTGAACTCGATGTTGAGTCCAGGAGGCTGTAAA
This sequence comes from Somniosus microcephalus, assembly GCF_052327205.1. Classification (NCBI taxonomy): domain Eukaryota; kingdom Metazoa; phylum Chordata; class Chondrichthyes; order Squaliformes; family Somniosidae; genus Somniosus; species Somniosus microcephalus. The sequence continues at coordinate 5,395,670 of NC_140996.1, read as the reverse complement.
GTGCCTAATCGGAAGATGAGGTGCTGCTCCTCGAGCTTACGCTGAGCTTCATTAGAACAATGCAAGAGGCCGAGGACGGTGAGGTCCGAGTGGGAATGGAGCGGAGAATTAAAGTGACAGGTGACCGGAAGCTTGGGGTCACGCTCGTGGACTGAGCGGAGGTGTTCCACAAAGCGGTCGCCCAATCTGCGTTTGGTCTCCCCAATGTAGAGGAGACCGCATCGTGAGCAGCGAATACAGTATACTAGATTGCAAGAAGTACAAGTAAATCACTGTTTCACCTGGAAGGGGTGTTTGGGGCCCTGGACAGTGGGAAGGGGGGAGGTATAGGGGCAGGTGTTGCCTCTCCTGCGCTTGCACGGGAAGGTGCCGGGCGAAGGGGAAGGGCTGTTGGGGGTGATAGAGGAGTGGACTAGGGTGTCTCGGAGGGAGTGGTCCCTACGGAATGCTGTAAGGGGAGGGGAGGGGAAGATGCGTTTGGTGGTGGGATCACTTTGGAGGTAGCGGAAATGGCAGAGGATGATCCGTTGAATGTGGAGGCTGGTGGGGTGAAAGGTGAGGACAAGGGGAACCCTATCGTGGTTCCGGGAGGGAGGGGCAGGGGTGAGGGCAGAAGTGCGGGAGATAGAACGGACACGGTCAAGGGCCGTGTCAACCATGGTAGAGGGGAATCCTCGGTTGAGGAAAAAGGAAGACATGTCTGAAGCACTGGTGTGGAAGGTGGCATCGTCGGAGCAGACGCGGCGGAGACGGAGAAACTGGGAGAATGGAATATAGGCCTTACAGGAAGTGGGGTGAGAGGAAGTGTAGTCCAGGTAGCTGTGGGAGTCAGTGGGCTTGTAGTGAATGTTGGTCGATAACCTATCCCCAGAGATGGAGACGGAGAAGTCGAGGAAGGGAAGGGAAGAGTCGGAGATGGACCATGTGAAGGTGAGGGAAGGGTGGAAATTGGAGGCAAAGTGAATGAAATTATCTATGCTCAACATAGAATTCAACAATTTCAGATCATAACCTCGGCCCCTATCACATATATATTTTTTATCCACACTTTTGTTTGTGTCTGTTCTTCTCTCCCACAGGGCAGCTGTCTTTCATTCTGCCAGCGCAATTCACACTTCATCTCGAGCCATCCTTTGTTTCTTAACCTGTCCCATTACCACCTCCTCTCGCCTTGAATATCTCTCAATGTCTCTTACCCTCTCCTGTCTTCTATCCTATCACCGACCTTCCCTTTTGTTCTTTCCTCCCCTCCCCCATTTCCCAGCCCCTACACTTGCTTAAAAATCTGTTCCATTTCCTGCTTTTTTCCAGTTCTGACGAAAGCTCATCGACCTGAAACGTTAACTCTGTTTCTCTCTTCACAGACGCTGCCTGACCTGCTGAGTATCTCCAGCATTTTCTGTTTTTATTTCAGATTGGAATGCTGTTGATTATTTTCATGGATTTTAAAAACTGTCACAAATCCGTGCCCTAATCTTGAAAGCACAATAGACGGTAATTGAACCGACCCACCCCCAGACTACGCAATGGCCTAGAGTTTCCGCCAGCAATCCGGCTGAAAACTGGCTGCACCCCCCGGATCGAATTAATCACCAGGGTGCATTTCCGCTAATTGCGAACCTTCGAGGAAGCTCTTAAAATTAGGCTTTTTTTTTTAAGGACACTAATTGTCACATTTTAAAAGCTTTGAAAAAACTATTTAATTTACTGAGAAACTGACTACCATACACCAAAGAAACTATTTAATAGTTCTGTATAGTTTTAAAATTCATTTTCAGTGATTTAAAATCCGGTTACTGACAGGCAGCGGACTGGACACCGATTAAAAATACTTTTTTTTTTGATAAACCCATTTTCAGTTGTATTATCAAACTGCAGCAGCTTACAACTCTTAAACACATCAAGGAATGTTTCTTAATGCAAGGATCAAAAAATAAACGATTCTGTCCTAAACCGCTGCCCGACTGCGCTGGTTTGTGGAAAATTCATTTTCAGTGATTTAAAATCCGGTTACTGACAGGTACCATGCAGGTGCCGCAGGCGGTTAAGAAGGCAAATGGTATGTTGGCCTCCATAGCGAGAGGATTCGAGTACAGGAACAAGGATGTCTTGCTGCAGTTGTACCGGGCCTTGGTGAGACCACACCTTGAGTATTGTGTGCAGTTTTGGTCGCCTTATCTGAGGAAGGATGTTCTTGCCATGGAGGGAGTTCAGCGAAGATTCACCAGACTGATACCTGGGATGGCAGGAATGACGTATGAGGAGAGATTGGGTCGATTGGGCTTGTACTCGCTGGAGTTTAGAAGAATGAGAGGGGATCTCATTGAAACTTATAAAATTCTGACAGGACTGGACAGACTAGATGCAGGAAGGATGTTCCCGATGGCGGGGAGTCCAGAACCAGGGGTCACAGTCTAAGGATAAGGGGTAAGCCATTTAGGACTGAGATGAGGAGGAATTTCTTCACCCAGAGAGTGGTGAACCTGTGGAATTCTCTGCCACAGAAGGCAGTAGAGGCCAATTCATTAAATATATTCAAGAAGGAGTTGGATATATTTCTTAAGGCTAAAGGGATCAAGGGGTATGGGGAGAAAGCAGGGACAGGGTACTGAATTTGGATGATCAGCCATGATCGCATTGAATGGCGGAGCAGACTCGAGGGGCCGAATGGCCTACTCCTGCTCCTATCTTCTATGTTTCTATATTTTACGTTTGTGATTGTGTGAATGGTTTTGAGCGTAACCCCGAAGCCTAACTTCACTTTGGGAAAAACAGAAGACCTTCAGTTGCAAGTTTGTGCCGGGATTGACGACTGCGCCCAAAGCAGATCATTACCCAGTCGTCTCAACTAATTTCCTGTACACTCAGACTTCAGAGTCATCACTTTACAGGTCTCGGTGGCATTTCTGTGACATGTTTGAAAAACAAACTGATCAGTTTAACACTGGACCAGTGCTTTTAAAAAAGCACAACTGTCAGCTTGGATCAGTTAGTAGCACTCTTACCCACAAGTCAGGAGGTTGTGGTTTCAAGCCTCATCAAACTAACATTTCAGTGTAATACTGTGGTGCTGTTTGTCAGCTGAGACATTAATCTGCCTCTTTGGGTGGATAGTGAAGATCCCACCGCACTACTCTACTTGAGGAACAGCGGGGAAGAATCCAGGTGTCCTGGCCATCAATCACCTAGCAACCAACACCACCAAATATAGTCATTCACCTCATTGTGGGACTCTGGTGTCACAGATTGCCGGTCGAGATCACCTCCGAGTCAGAAGGACCCAGTCCAGAGACCTGAGCACAAAATCCAGGCTGACACACCCACTGCAGTACTGAGGGAGCGCCGCACTGTCGGAGGGTCAGTACTGAGGGAGTGCTGCACTGTTGGAGGGTCAGTACTGAAGGAGTGCTGCACTGTCGGAGGGGCAGTACTGAGGGAGTGCTGCACTGTCGGAGGGGCAGTACTGAGGGAGTGCTGCACTGTCGGAGGGGCAGTACTGAGGGAGCACCGCACTGTCGGAGGGGCAGTACTGAGGGAGCGCTGCACTGTCGGAGGGGCAGTA
>NC_140996.1:5324608-5384608 GCF_052327205.1 Somniosus microcephalus | reverse complement strand
TGGACCATGGAGCATGTGGCAAAGACAGTGCTCCAACATGGATAGACCATGGAGCATGTGGCACAGTGCTCCAACATGGATGGACCATGGAGCATGTGGCAAAGACAGTGCTCCAACATGGATAGACCATGGAGCATGTGCCAAAGACAGTGCTCCAACATGGATAGACCATGGAGCATGTGGCAAAGACAGTGCTCCAACATGGATGGACCATGGAGCATGTGGCAAAGACAGTGCTCCAACATGGATGGACCATGGAGCATGTGGCACAGTGCTCCAACATGGATGGACCATGGAGCATGTGGCAAAGACAGTGCTCCAACATGGATAGACCATGGAGCATGTGGCACAGTGCTCCAACATGGATGGACCATGGAGCATGTGGCAAAGACAGTGCTCCAACATGGATGGACCATGGAGGCATGTGGCAGTGCTCCAACATGGATGGACCATGGAGCATGTGGCAAAGACAGTGCTCCAACATGGATAGACCATGGAGCATGTGGCACAGTGCTCCAACATGGATGGACCATGGAGCATGTGGCAAAGACAGTGCTCCAACATGGATAGACCATGGAGCATGTGCCAAAGACAGTGCTCCAACATGGATAGACCATGGAGCATGTGGCAAAGACAGTGCTCCAACATGGATGGACCATGGAGCATGTGGCAAAGACAGTGCTCCAACATGGATAGACCATGGAGCATGTGCCAAAGACAGTGCTCCAACATGGATAGACCATGGAGCATGTGCCAAAGACAGTGCTCCAACATGGATAGACCATGGAGCATGTGGCACAGTGCTCCAACATGGATGGACCATGGAGCATGTGGCAAAGACAGTGCTCCAACATGGATAGACCATGGAGGCATGTGGCAAAGACAGTGCTCCAACATGGATGGACCACGGAGCATGTGGCAAAGACAGTGCTCCAACATGGATGGACCATGGAGCATGTGGCAAAGACAGTGCTCCAACATGGATAGACCATGGAGGCATGTGGCAAAGACAGTGCTCCAACATGGATGGACCATGGAGGCATGTGGCAAAGACAGTGCTCCAACATGGATGGACCATGGAGCATGTGGCAAAGACAGTGCTCCAACATGGATGGACCATGGAGGCATGTGGCACAGTGCTCCAACATGGATGGACCATGGAGCATGTGGCACAGTGCTCCAACATGGATGGACCATGGAGCATGTGGCACAGTGCTCCAACATGGATGGACCATGGAGCATGTGCCAAAGACAGTGCTCCAACATGGATAGACCATGGAGGCATGTGGCAAAGACAGTGCTCCAACATGGATGGACCATGGAGCATGTGGCAAAGACAGTGCTCCAACATGGATAGACCATGGAGGCATGTGGCAAAGACAGTGCTCCAACATGGATGGACCATGGAGCATGTGCCAAAGACAGTGCTCCAACATGGATGGACCATGGAGCATGTGGCAAAGACAGTGCTCCAACATGGATGGACCATGGAGGCATGTGCCAAAGACAGTGCTCCAACATGGATGGACCAGTGACCTGAGAAGCAGTCCACTAAAAGAGGATTTGATACAAAGTGAAACTCACCACTGAACTGAACAAAGAACACAAAGAAAGAAAAATAATTTTATATTTATTAGTCTGTCAAGTCTAGATGACCTTTTTTTCTATGAAGAACCCGTTTTTGTCAGAACATTAAGAGGTAATCAGATAGTCGTATCTAAAATTATAAAAGGGTGGGACAAAGTATAGATGTAGACTGTTTCCATGGATCAAGAATGAGGGGATATAGAGATTCGATTACATGTAGGAGATTGAGGACGGTGAGCAGGGGAAGCCTATTTTTATACAGGGGGTTGTGAGGCTGTGGAATTCCCTACCAGAGTTAGTGACTGGAGCAGAGACCAGGGCCACATTTAATAATAGCTTAAATAGTTAATTGAAGGAAAGTGGGTTAAAGGGATATGGGAACAGAGGTAGATTCAGATACGGCTCATGAGGATAAGCACGAAACACGTTGGGTTGAACAGCCCGTTGTAATTCTACGTCACAGTGAGAGTCTGTTGGGGAAAGTGCCATAAATCTGAGATAGGGCCAAGTGCCGGTGTCTATCTACACCTCCGCAATGGCGGGAGGGTTTCATGGCATCTGTGAAGGTACAGAGCAAGACCCCGCATTCCTGAGTTTGCTCTTGGATGCTTGGAGTACTATCTTTGGGTCAAACTTTCATGGTCCATCCATGTTGAAGCAAAACGGCGAGTGTATCAAAGTACATAGAAACATAGAAGATAGGAGTAGGAGTCGGCCATTCAGCCCCTCGAGCCTGCTCCGCCATTCAATGAGATCATGGCTGATCATCCAAATTCAGTACCCTGTCCCTGCTTTCTCCCCATATCCCTTGATCTCTTTAGCTTCAAGCAATATATCTAACTCCTTCTTGAATATATTTAATGAATTGGCCACAACTGTCTTCTGTGGTAGAGAATTCCACAGGTTCACCACTCTCTGGGTGAAGAAATTCCTCCTCCTCTCTGTCCTAAATGGCTTACCCCTTATCTTTAGACTGTGACCCCTGGTTCTGGACTCCCCCGCCATTGGGAACATCCTTCCTGCATCTAGTCTGTCTAGTCCTGTTAGAATTTTATACGTTTCAATGAGATGACTGGGTGCATTTCACCTCATTTACAGAAGATAATGACCACACCACAATGTGACACAGTATTCAAGACTTCACTTGTCCAAACAGAAACCGAAGCAAGCACAAATCTTTCTGCATTTTACACAAAGGTCAGCATTGGACAGAAGGTTTAAACTCGGGCTCCTATTCCACAAAAAAGTTACTTATTTTCACAACAGAGTGCTTGACTTTAGAAACAAGGAAACGAATGTGGGCCACTTGGAACATTAATCCGACCAGAAGGCAGTTTGGGGAAAAGCCAAACAATTAAGGAGACTGAGGACAGGCAATTTCAAAAATCAAAATCCAATCTTCAACACAAAGGTAACAGTTGGATCCCCTTCAAAGCTAGTTTGGGAACGGCAGGAGCTGCGGGAGAAAAGCAGAGCAGAAAAAGGGAGGGAACACAGAATCCACCAGACGCTGAATCAGAAATCTCTGTTTCGAAAAAAAAAATGCACACGGTGCCTTTCAGACACCTTCCCTTTACAAGGAAACATTTGTTTAAAGGTCTCACTGACTTCTACAAACACCCCATGGTGTCTAAAACCCACAAAAGAAAAGTTAGAGAAAAACAAATCAAAAAAGAAATGCTATGCTGTGAACAATCGTTTACAGATGAGATTCTCTGTTTGTAACTTGGCAGGCAGTTTCCAGCTGCCAGCTCACACACACACATCTGTCCAGCTGCCAGCACACACACACATCTGTTGGACATCCTGGGGAGTTGTATGTTGGACATCTTGGGGAGTTAAGGGTTAATAATCAAACTTCTTTGTACGGTGGAGCAACACGCTTTCCAATGTAAACAGGATGGCTTCACAGTGCCCTGAGAAGAAAGCACTTGTCTTCTGTTCCAAATGTCCGAGTGTTATGTATAAGAAATGCTTGTGCAAGGAAATAAGTGACTGGAACAACATCAAGTGTAATAAACGTCAGTCGAGGGATCTATTAACTATAGTGTGGAAAGATAATGGTTAATAAAGCCTGTTCTTCAAAGGATTCGAGAATAGTTGCATCAGGAAGTCTTGTTTGAGAGAAGCAGCTTTGGATTAAACAACAATTGTTCACACAAACAGACGGTCGTCAAGGGTTTCAGATAGGTCATGAGGTTTTATCTGTGACATTTACCTTTGATGTGGGCAAAATAAGGTGTATAGAGGAGCATGGTTTTCAACAGTTCTTCGGAGGGCTCGAAAGATAGAACCAGGAACCGAAATCCATTCTCTGTGTACAGAATAGATCGATCACCTACACTGGATATCAATAAAGTCTGTTACGTACACTCCACCAGCGACTGTCTCGTGCTTACTGGCAGCGGGTTGTTGTGAACCAGAGAATGGAGGAGGTTGACTGATGGTTGAACCTTAACATTGTCCAGCTGCCAACTCACACATCTGTCCAGCGTCCTTCAAAGGTACACCTGTCCAGTGGCCAATTCACAGTATCTGCACATTCGATCCGTAACTCGGGTTATTTTTCTTTTCCAGCATCGACACTGAAGACCATAGTCAGCCGTGGCTCAGTGGGCAGCACTCTCGCCTCGGAGTCAGAAGGCTATGGTTCAAGCCTCATTCCAAAGACGAGCAGATAATTTAGGCTGGCACTCCTGTACAGTACTGAGGGAGCGCTGCACTGTCGGAGGGGCAGTACTGAGGGAGCGCCGCACTGTCGGAGGGGCAGTACCGAGAGAGCGCCGCACTGTCAGAGGGGCAGTACTGAGGGAGCGCCGCACTGTCAGAGGGGCAGTACTGAGGGAGCGCCGCACTGTCAGAGGGGCAGTACTGAGGGAGCGCCGCACTGTCGGAGGGGCAGTACTGAGGGAGCGCCGCACTGTCGGAGGGGCAGTACTGAGGGAGCGCCGCACTGTCAGAGGGGCAGTACTGAGGGAGCGCCGCACTGTCAGAGGGGCAGTACTGAGGGAGGGGCAGTACTGAGGGAGTGCTGCACTGTCAGAGGTGCAGTACTGAGGGAGTGCTGCACTGTCGGAGGGGCAGTACTGAGGGAGCGCCGCACTGTCGGAGGGGCAGTACTGAGGGAGCGCCGCACTGTCGGAGGGGCAGTACTGAGGGAGCGCCGCACTGTCAGAGGGTCAGTACTGAGGGAGCGCCGCACTGTCGGAGGGGCAGTACTGAGGGAGCGCCGCACTGTCGGAGGGTCAGTACTGAGGGAGCGCTGCACTGTCGGAGGGGCGGTACTGAGGGAGCGCTGCACTGTCGGAGGGGCGGTACTGAGGGAGTGCCGCACTGTCGGAGGGGCGGTACTGAGAGAGCGCTGCACTGTCGGAGGGGCAGTACTGAGGGAGCGCCGCACTGTCAGAGGGTCAGTACTGAGGGAGCGCCGCACTGTCGGAGGGGCAGTACTGAGGGAGCGCTGCACTGTCGGAGGGGCAGTACTGAGGGAGCGCCGCACTGTCGGAGGGGCAGTACTGAGGGAGCGCTGCACTGTCGGAGGGGCAGTACTGAGGGAGCGTTGCACTGTCAGAGGGGCGGTACTGAGGGAGCGCTGCGCTGTCGGAGGGGCGGTACTGAGGGAGTGCCGCACTGTCGGAGGGGCAGTACTGAGAGAGCGCTGCACTGTCGGAGGGGCAGTACTGAGGGAGCGCCGCACTGTCGGAGGGGCGGTACTGAGGGAGCGCTGCACTGTCGGAGGGGCGGTACTGAGGGAGTGCCGCACTGTCGGAGGGGCAGTACTGAGAGAGCGCTGCACTGTCGGAGGGGCAGTACTGAGGGAGCGCCGCACTGTCGGAGGGGCAGTACTGAGGGAGCGCTGCACTGTCGGAAGGGCAGTACTGAGGGAGCGTTGCACTGTCAGAGGGTCAGTACTGAGGGAGCGCCGCACTGTCGGAGGGGCAGTACTGAGGGAGCGCTGCACTGTTGGAGGGGCAGTACTGAGGGAGCGTTACACTGTCAGAGGGGCAGTACTGAGGGAGCGCTGCACTGTCGGAGGGACAGTACTGAGGGAACACTGCAATGTCGGAGGGGCAGTACTGAGGGAGCGCTGCACTGTTGGAGGGGCAGTACTGAGGGAGCGCCGCACTGTCGGAGGGGCAGTACTGAGGGAGTGCCGCAATGTTGGAGGGGCAGTACTGAGGGAGCACTGCACTGTCGGAAGGGCAGTACTCAGGGAGCGCTGCACTGTCGGAGAGGCAGTACTGAGGGAGTGCAGCACTGTTGGAGGGGCAGTACTGAGGGAGTGCTGCACTTTCGGAGGGGCAGTAGTGTCGGAGGGACAGTACTGAGGGAGCGCCGCATTGTCGGAGGGGCAGTACTGAGGGAGTGCCGCAATGTCGGAGGGGCAGTGCTGAGGGAGCGCTGCACTATCAGAGGGGCAGTACTGAGGGAACACTGCAATGTCGGAGGGGCAGTACTGAGGGAGCGCTGCACTGTTGGAGGGGCAGTACTGAGGGCGCGCCGCACTGTCGGAGGGGCAGTACTGAGGGAGTGCCGCAATGTTGGAGGGGCAGTACTGAGGGAGCACTGCACTGTCGGAAGGGCAGTACTCAGGGAGCGCTGCACTGTCGGAGAGGCAGTACTGAGGGAGTGCAGCACTGTTGGAGGGGCAGTACTGAGGGAGTGCTGCACTTTCGGAGGGGCAGTAGTGTCGGAGGGACAGTACTGAGGGAGCGCCGCATTGTCGGAGGGGCAGTACTGAGGGAGTGCCGCAATGTCGGAGGGGCAGTGCTGAGGGAGCGCTGCACTATCAGAGGGGCAGTACTGAGGGAGCGCTGCACTGTCGGAGGGGCAGTACTGAGGGAGCGCTGCACTGTCGGAGGGGCAGTACTGAGGGAGCGCTGCACTGTCAGAGGGGCAGTACTGAGGGAGCGCTGCACTGTCGGAGGGACAGTACTGAGCGAACACTGCAATGTCGGAGGGGCAGTACTGAGGGAGCGCCGCACTGTCGGAGGGGCAGTACTGAGGGAGTGCCGCAATGTTGGAGGGGCAGTACTGAGGGAGCACTGCACTGTCGGAAGGGCAGTACTGAGGGAGCGCTGCACTGTCGGAGAGGCAGTACTGAGGGAGTGCAGCACTGTTGGAGGGGCAGTACTGAGGGAGTGCTGCACTGTCGGAGGGGCAGTAGTGTCGGAGGGACAGTACTGAGGGAGCGCGGCATTGTCAGAGGGGCAGTACTGAGGGAGTGCCGCAATGTCGGAGGGGCAGTACTGAGGGAGCACTGCACTGTCGGAAGGGCAGTACTGAGGGAGCGCTGCACTGTCGGAGAGGCAGTACTGAGGGAGCGCAGCACTGTTGCAGGGGCAGTACTGAGGGAGTGCTGCACTGTCGGAGGGGCAGTACTGTCGGAGGGACAGTACTGAGGAAACGCTGCAATGTCGGAGGGGCAGTGCTGAGGGAGCGCTGCAATGTTGGAGGGGCAGTACTGAGGGAGTGCTGCACTGTCGGAGGGGCAGTACTGTCGGAGGGACAGTAGTGAGGGAATGCTGCAATGTCGGAGTGGCAGTACTGAGGGAGCGCTGCACTGTTGGAGGGGCAGTACTGAGGGAGCGCTGCACTGTCGGAGGGGCAGTACTGAGGGAGCACTGCACTGTCGGAGGGGCAGTACTGAGGGAGCGCCGCACTGTCGGAGGGGCAGTACTGAGGGAGCGCTGCACTGTCGGAGGGGCAGTACTGAGGGAGTGCCGCACTGTCGGAGGGGCAGTACTGAGGGAGCGCAGCACTGTCGGAGGGGCAGTACTGAGGGAGCGCTGCACTGTCGGAGGGGCAGTACTGAGGGAGCACTGCACTGTCGGAGGGGCAGTACTAAGGGAGCGCTGCACTGTCGGAGGGACAGTACTGAGGGAACACTGCACTGTCGGAGGGGCAGTACTAAGGGAGCGCAGCACTGTTGGAGGGGCAGTACTAAGGGAGCACTGCACTGTCGGAGGGGCAGTACTAAGGGAGCGCAGCACTGTCGGAGGGGCAGTACTAAGGGAGCACTGCACTGTCGGAGGGGCAGTACTGAGGGAGCGCTGCACTGTCGGAGGGGCAGTACTGAGGGAGCGCTGCACTGTCGGAGGGGCAGTACTGAGGGAGCGCTGCACTGTCGGAGGGGCAGTACTGAGGGAGCGCCGCACTGTCGGAGGGGCAGTACTGAGGGAGCGCCGCACTGTCGGAGGGGCAGTACTGAGGGAGCGCCGCACTGTCGGAGGGTCAGTACTGAGGGAGCGCTGCACTGTCGGAGGGGCAGTACTGAGGGAGCGCTGCACTGTCGGAGGGGCAGTACTGAGGGAGCGCCGCACTGTCGGAGGGGCAGTACTGAGGGAGCGCAGCACTGTCGGAGGGGCAGTACTAAGGGAGCGCAGCACTGTTGGAGGGGCATGTAGTTTGGGCTACTCATTGCATAGGGTAGAGAGAGAGAAACTATTTCCTCTGGTGTGGGGAGTCCAGAACAAGGGGGCAGAACCTTAAAACTAGAGCCAGGCCGTTCAGGGGTGATGTCAGGAAGCACTTCTTCACACTCTTCACACAAAGGGTGGTCGAAATCTGGAACTCTCCGCCCCAAAAAGCTGTCGAGGCTGGGGGTCAATTGAAAATTTCAAAACTGAGTGACAGATTTTTGTTAGGTGAGGGTATTAAGGATTACGGAACCAAGACGGGTAGATGGAGTTTAGAGATCAGCTGTGATCTAATTGAATGGCGGAACAGGCTTGAGGGGCTGAATGGCCTCCTCCTGTTCCTATAAACGCAGGCAGACTCCGAGTTGGATTCACAATTAACACACATGCATCAGTTTGTAAGTGGCTCACAAGATCACATTTCTTTTGAAATAAATAATTTGTAAAATGAGTTCTACAGATCAATATCTACCTGTTAGTTTGTACAACCTGAGAACTCTGGGACTCAATTCACTGACTTTACCAGTTAGCCGAGACACAACCAAACAATAAATGGGGGGAGGGGACAATTCCAGGATTTGAAGAGACGGGAGGAGTGGAAGAGGGGGAAGGAAAATCTGATGTAAGCCCTGCCAAAATTAATTGGGAATGGGCAGGACATGTTCCTGTCAGCCAGTCACCTCCAGTGGTGGTGCCTGGGCCAACTAACACAGAGCATGCCCCCTTCACATAGGTGCAAACAATACCTTGTGCATTCAAGGAATAAGCTGGGAGGGGGCTCGTGTGGAGCATAAACTCCGGCATGGACCTGTTGGGCCGAATGGCCTGTTTCTGTGCTGTAAATTCTGTGTCATTCTGTGTAAAACAGGAAATGTTAGGTGCCAAGGTAAAGCAACAGGTCCAACAGAGCGTTGGAAAAATGCCAAAGGCAATTTATGAGTCTTGATGCAGAGATAGCAATAACTTTAATTGCCTGGCATTTAGTGCCAGGGTAAATACCCTTTCCAAATTTTTGAAAATGAGAAGTTAACCATCTGCTGTCTTTGTACTGATCCATGAGTGGTCACGTTCGTGTCTTCGGTATTGAAAGGCAATAAAAGAAAACCCTTTCCCGTAAATGAAAACAAATCACAGCAGTTATCTCGAAGGATGGATTACCTTAACTTTAAACCAGCTGATACACACAGGGTAAATTTTGAAAGACTCTGATCGGAGTGTCAGGTGCAACATGCTCGATCCGCGAGACTCCCTGTTTACCAGCTGTTAAAATTAAATCACTGGACAATCAGGAGCTCATTGATTTCCACATCCAATTCTCCGACCTACTCTTCCATCCATGCTGTGGTGGGAGCAGGGTCCCCTCAAAGTTACCCTTGGGTCCATTACAAAACAGGCTTGCCTCTCTCTCTCTTTCTGCAATGCAAAGTCCTTGACAAAGTTGGGCCCTCTATACGTCATCGCTGTCTTTCAACTAACAAGGGACCTGTTCATCCGTTTGTCCAATTAGCCAAAGAATTGGGATGGTGTAGTTACCACAGTTTGCAGGGAAGCTGGGCTTGGCTAGACTTTCCCCAGCTGCTACCGCTCTCAAGTCACGCAGAATCCACAGGCCCAGTATGGACACAGCCCCTGGGAGAGGGCTCACACTGGCTGCCTGCCTCTCTCCCGCAAGGAACAGGCTGATGCACACTGACAATAATACCAGCATTTGGTTTTCGAAGTTTCCTTTTTTGCTGAAAATACATTTTAATGTATAAAAGAAAGACTTGCATTTCTCCAGCGCCTTTCACGACCACCAGGTGGTCTCAAAGTGCTTTACAGCCAATGAAGTACTTTTGAAGTGTAGTCACTGTTGTAATGTAGGAAACGCCGCACCCAATTTGCGCACAGCAAGATGCCACAAACAGCAATGTGATAATGACCAGATAATCTGTTTTAGTGATGTTGATTGAGGGATAAATATTGGCCCAGGACACCGGGGGGAACTCCTCTGCCCTGCTTCGAAATAGTGCCATGGGGCAGACGGGGCCTCGGTTTAACATCTCATCTTAAAGGCGGCACCTCCGACAGTGCAGCACTCCCTCAGCACTGCACTGGAGTGTCAGCCTGGATTTTGTGCTCGAGTCCCTGGAGTGGGGCTTGAACCCACAACCTTCTGACTCAGAGGCGAGTGTGCTGCCCACTGAACCCCAGCCGACACTCATACAGATTTAAGTTCCTTTATCAGTTGTGCCCCTTAAAAACAGGTATTGTGTAAATGTGTTTGTTCTGTTGACGACACTGCAACCTAATGTCATCCTTACGGATTATATTTTTTTTTTAAAAAGGCACAGAATGTAAGTGCTTGTGTTGCTCTGGGACTATCTGAAACACTGGCTTCAGCTCTTTAAACTGCCCTGCAAATTTCCGTGAAATACACACTTGTAGCAGGGAGCAACACCTCCCCAAACATCCGTCTCTCCTACGGCAGCTCTGACCTCATCACAGGGTTTTTTTTTACATCATTTCAACTTACAAGAAGCCACGACTGATCCCACATCACCGCAGGAGCGGCGCGGCCCACTGTGCAAACATTTCTCAAAGCAGGAAATGGTAAAAATGTGCAAATCATCCAAAGTGGTCACACTTACATGAGTTCATCTTCCCAATATGGCTTAGCGCCCATTTCCAATTATACTACAGCTTGATGGATATATTCTTAATGCTTTACTGTGTGCAGGATCCATATTGAACAGCAGAAACAATTTCATAGTTGACTTTTATTCCCCCCCCCCCCCCCCCGCCCCCCACGCGGGGAATCAGCCTCTGTCACCGGTTACTTTCTGCTACATTTTAATGTTATTTACAATCCACTTACGAAACGGCGGATCGAGTAGCCACACAATGGTGGGCGCACACACAATTTCTAAAAACTGGCAAATGTGTGAAAATGCAGCCGATCGCAATGTACCTGTATAACAACCATCAGCACTTGTGTCGGGTGCCTCGGGCAATGGGTGCTCGGTCAGAGGGCTGAGGCTACAGTGCTGTACCTCGGTCTCTAGAGGGGCGAGGAGGAGGATTTTTTTCACTCCGAGAGTTGTTGGGATCGGGAACGCTCGGCCTGAAAAGGTGGTGGAAGCTGATTCCATCAATAATTTTAACAGGGAGTCGGACGGGTTCTCGAGGATGAGGAACTCACAGGGTTAGGGACAAAAGGCGGGGGGGTGGGACTGAGCACGATGGCTCCTTCAAAGAGCCAGCACAGGCCCGACGGGCCGAATGGCCTCCTTCTGTGTTTCTGCTGTAAGTTTCTATGTATCTCTGACCCTTTGAGTGCGGCACCCACTGGGAGGGCAGAGGTGGTGGCTTTGCCCAAGAGTTGTTGAGAGATTAATCGCCAAAACACGGAAAGTAGCACAAGAAGAAATAGATTGTTTGTGCAGATTATAATCGACACCGGAGGGTGGAATTTCCACGGTCCAACATCACCTTATCCCTAATCCATACTGCTTTTATGGTTAAAGGCAAATTGTGGCATTGTCGGAGAGCGTGACATTGGACAAGTGGTAAACCTGGAGAAAACTGGCAGGACATGAAGAGAGAGTTAGTTGTCCATTGATTGGAGGCTGGAGAAACGTGTAGACCGAGGAGTGTGCCCATACATGAATAACATATTCTGAATCTTGCAGCTCCTCACAAGGATATCAGATCCAAAGGACACGAAACAGTCCTTCAGCTCATCCCAGCTCATCATACACTCCGATTAGGCACAAATGTCCAGTCAAGGTACGGGGGAGTGTTGTAATATTCCCGGATGAGCAACCGAGAGCTCAAATCCCATCAAGTTGTGAAACTGAACTCAATAAATCTGGCAATTTACTGGCTGGCAGCAGGAAGTGAATGGCTGTTGGATCATTTTAAAAACCCAGCTGGTTCACCAATGTCCTTCAGGGAAGAGAACCTTCCATCCCCACCTGGTCTGGACTGACTAGTCCCACACTACATGGCTGATTCTTGATGCTCTCGGGTCAACTAAGGATGCAGTCTTGCCAGTGTCACCCATATCCCTGGGTCAGCCGTGGCTCAGTGGGCAGCACCCTCGCCCCCGAGTCAGAAGGTCGGACATTCAAGTCCCACTCCAGAGACTTGAGCACAAAAATCCAGGCCAACACCCCAGTGCAGTACTGAGGGATCACTGCACTGTCGGAGGGGCAGTACTGAGGGAGCGCCACACTGTCGGAGGGGTGATACTGAGGGAGTGCCGCACTGTCGAAGGGGCAGTACTGAGGGAGCGCCGCACTGTCGGAGGGGTGATACTGAGGGAGTGCCGCACTGTCGGAGGGGCAGTACTGAGGGAGCGCCGCACTGTCGGAGGGGCAGTACTGAGGGAGCGCCGCACTGTCGGAGGGGCAGTACTGAGGGATCACTGCACTGTCGGAGGGGCAGTACTGAGGGAGCGCCGCACTGTCGGAGGGGCGGTACTGAGGGAGCGCCGCACTGTCGGAGAGGCAGTACTGAGGGAGCGCCGCACTGTCGGAAGGGCAGTACTGAGGGAGTGCTGCACTGCCGGAGGGGCAGTACTGAGGGAGCGCCACACTGTCGGAGGGGTGATACTGAGGGAGTGCCGCACTGTCGAAGGGGCAGTACTGAGGGAGCGCCGCACTGTCGGAGGGGTGATACTGAGGGAGTGCCGCACTGTCGGAGGGGCAGTACTGAGGGAGCGCCGCACTGTCGGAGGGGCAGTACTGAGGGAGCGCCGCACTGTCGGAGGGGCAGTACTGAGGGATCACTGCACTGTCGGAGGGGCAGTACTGAGGGAGCGCCGCACTGTCGGAGGGGCGGTACTGAGGGAGCGCCGCACTGTCGGAGAGGCAGTACTGAGGGAGCGCCGCACTGTCGGAAGGGCAGTACTGAGGGAGTGCTGCACTGCCGGAGGGGCAGTACTGAGGGAGTGCTGCACTGTCAGAGGGGCAGTAGAGGGAGCGCTGCACTGTCGGAGGGGAAGTACTGAGGGAGCGCGGCACTGTCGGAGGGGCAGTACTGAGGGAGCGCTGCACTGTCGGAGGGGCAGTACTGAGGGAGCGCAGCACTGTCGGAGAGGCAGTACTGAGGGAGCGCGGCACTGTCGGAGGGGCAGTACTGAGGGAGCGCTGCACTGTCGGAGGGGCAGCACTGAGGGAGCGCAGCACTGTCGGAGAGGCAGTACTGAGGGAGCGCCGCACTGTCGGAGGGGCAGTACTGAGGGAGCGCTGCACTGTCGGAGGGGCAGTACTGAGGGAGCGCTGCACTGTCGGAGGGGCAGTACTGAGGGAGCGCCGCACTGTCGGAGGGGCAGTACTGAGGGAGCGCCACACTGTCGGAGAGGCAGTACTGAGGGAGCGCTGCACTGTCGGAGGGGCAGTACTGAGGGAGTGCTGCACTGTCGGAGGGGCAGTACTGAGGGAGCGCCGCACTGTCGGAGGGGCAGTACTGAGGGAGTGCTGCACTGTCGGAGGGGCAGTACTGAGGGAGCGCCACACTGTCGGAGGTGTTGTCTTTCGGATGAGACGTTAAACCGAGGCCCCGTCTGCACTCTCAGAAACGATGGCACTATTGTGAAGAGCGGGGGGAGTTCTCCCCGGTGTCCTGAGCCAGTATTTAATCCTCAATCAACACCACTAAAACAGATGATCCGGTTATTATCATATTGCTGTTTGTGGGATCTTGCTGTGCACAGACTGACTACTGCAATTCCTACATTGCAACAGTGACTACACTTCAAAAAGTACTTCATTGGCTGCAAAGCGCTTTGGGATGTCCTGAGGTTGTGAAAGGCGCTATAGAAATGCAAGTCTTCCATTTTACTCCAAAAATATTCACTATCTTTACTTAAATTGCGCAGTTAAAGCTGGAGAAGTGAGGCTTGGTGACACTTATTTAAGTATGTTCGCGCTGCGCTCGTGTGCCAGAAGTACCAGTCCCCTTAATATCAGCGCTCAGTTCACGCACAAAACCCCTTTGACACTGGGTAATGAAGAAACATTTCGATTTCATAGCGCGAATGCCAATGGTATCATAGGAGTCACTGACCTGGAAGTATAACCCAAGCACTAAACCGTGAAGCAGCTGAACTGACGCTCACAGCAGATGCCCAAACAGAACGGGGCTAATTCAGCACCCATGCATAGCCAGACAGCGTAACTTCCCCAACCCAGGGAGTTTCTGGTGAGGCCACCAGCTCACAAAAAAAACTCAGAGACTTGTGTCAGTATTAAGTATAATCTTAGATTCGTACAGCACAGACGGAGGCCATTCGGCCCATCGTGCCTCTGCCGGCTCTTTGAAAGAACTGTCCAATTAGTCCCACTCCCCCCTGCTCTTTCCCCACAGCCCTGCAAATTTCTCCTTTTTGAATGTTCATCCAATTCCCTTTTGAAAGTTACTACTGAATCTGCTTCCACCGCCCTTTCAAGCAGCGCGTTCCAGATCACAACAACTCGCTGCGTAAAAAAAAATTCTCCTCATCTCGCCCTTTGGTTCTTTTGCCAATTATCTTACAACAAGAACAACCTGCGTTTATATAGCGCCTTTAAAATAGTAAAACATCCCAAGAGCGCTTCACAGGAGTGATTATCAGGCAAAATTTGAGCCACATAAGGAGATATTAGGACCGGTGACCAAAAGTTTGGTCAAAGATTGTAAGGAGCGTCTTAAAGGAGGAGAGAGAGGCGGAGAGGTTCAGGGAGGGAATTCCAGAGCTCGGGGCCCAGGCGGCTGCCAATGGTGGAGCGATTAAAATCGGAGGTGCGCAAGAGGCCAGAATTGGAGGAACGCCGAGATCTCGGAGGGTTGTAGAGCTGGAGGGATTTGAAAACAAAGATGAGAATCTTCAATCTGTGTCCTCTGGTTACTGACCCTCCTGCCAGTGGAAACAGTGTCTCCCTATCTACTCTATCAAAACCCGACATAATTTTCTACATCTCTATTATATCTCCCCTTAACCTTCTTAATTTGCGTTTATTATTTCTTATCGCTAATTTGGGCGTTGGCCTGGACATTTGGAAAGGGCTCATCCCTGGTACCATTCCAGTAAATCTCCTCTGCACCCTCTCCAAGGCCTTGACATCCTTCCTAAAGTGTGGAGTCCAGAATTGAACTAAATACTCCAGCTGGGGCCTCACCAGTGTTTTATAAAGGTTTACCATAACTTCCTTGCCTTTGTTCTCTATACCTCTGTTTACAAAGCCCAGGATCCCGTGTGCGTTATTAACAGCCTTCTCGACTTGTCCTGCCACCTTCAAAGATTTGTGTACGTGAACCCCCAGGTCTCTGTTCCTGCACCCCCTCTAAAATTGTACCCTTTAGTTTATATTGCCTCTCCTCATTCTACCTCCCAGAATCAATCACTTCACACTTCTCTGCGTTAAATTTTATCTGCCATGTGTCTCCCCTTCAGAGGGTAAATATTCCAACCAAGGATGTTAAATAGAAACATAGAAGATAGGAGCAGGAGTAGGCCATTCAGCCCCTCGAGCCTGCTCCGCCATTTAATGAGATCATGGCTGATCATCCAAATTCAGTACCCTGTCCCTGCCTTCTCTCCATATCCCTTGATCCCTTTAGCCTTAAGAAATATATCCAACTCCTTCTTGAATATATTTCATGAATTGGCCTCAACTGTCTTCTGTGGTAGAGAATTCCACAGGTTCACCACTCTCTGGGTGAAGAAATTCCTCCTCATCTCAGTCCTAAATAACACCCCTTATCCTTAGACTGTGACCCCTGGTTCTGGACTCGCCCGCCATCGGGAACATCCTTCCTGCATCTAGTCTGTCTAGTCCTGTTAGAATTTTATAAGTTTCAATGAGATCCCCTCTCATTCTTCTAAACTCTAGCGAATATAAGCCCAATCGACCCAATCTCTCCTCATATGTCATTCCTGCCATCCCAGGTATCAGTCTGGAGAATCTTAGTAATCATTTAGTTTTAATTGCACCCAACAGTTGAGAGAATGAATTAACATTTAGGCGCATTTGTATGTAGACTCACCACCGACCAAAATTATAGAGTTGTTCAAATGTTTCTGCGTAGACACTTCAGGCCACATGAAACAGTTAGACAGCGCTCTAATGTTGGTCAGTGATGAGTATACAAATCAAATGTCATTTATTCAATGCAGCTCTTACTGTGGAAAACAAGCAGCTTCAAAACAAACAGCAGGCACAAGGACAGTTGCAAGATGCCCAAATCTGATCATTTCAGAACCATTAAAAGGTGCATCACAAAGATATGGATTTATTAATTTCCCATTCCTGACGCTGTCAAGAGTAAGATGCTAACCCCTCAGTGTTTCAGAAGAACAATCAGCCATTCCTCACTAGGAACGGGAATGAACGATATCGCCCAGTGCGATCAGTCGACAAGCAGGACTGGAAGCTGTTAGAACCAATTCATTTCATATTATTTCCTCCAATTACTGGTTACACACGAACT
Source organism: Somniosus microcephalus (assembly GCF_052327205.1). Lineage (NCBI taxonomy): Eukaryota > Metazoa > Chordata > Chondrichthyes > Squaliformes > Somniosidae > Somniosus > Somniosus microcephalus. Next base: position 5,368,148 of record NC_140996.1, on the reverse strand, counting down.
CAAGGCAGCAACTTTTTTCTAATTTTAGAATTTTCAAATTGAAAGAAAGCTGTCTACAGTCTACTCTCTTAAATCAACGTTGCTTAATTCAAATCGTTGGATAATTCGGTTCTTTTTTAGTATTAAATTCCCACTTTGTTGCGTTATTTATATTGTTTGGTTTAAAATATCGGATAATTAAAGATTTTTAGCCTAAAAATTACTTGGAATCATCAGCATTAGACTAAACCAAACAGAACATTTTCTGTAAACATTTTTTTTTAATTTTCCCCGGTGGAGTTGAACTATTACTGGGCGCAAGAGCTTTGTGTCAGTTCTGGTTGTCTTTAGAGCCCATCTAGACACACAGGGAGAGGAGGAGGCAGCTGCGATGGAAGGAGTTTGGGGAGACAGAGGAGATGGGGAAGTCGGGGAAAAGAAGGAGGGACTGGGGATAGAGCAGGAATTCCTGTGGGGTTATGGAACCTAGGGGCTGGCCATTGACAAGGCAGAAGATCGATATAAACAAAAACATCACAGCTACAATGATCACTTGTATGGCATATCTTTTGATGGTTTACAACAAAAACAACAATTTGTATTTATATAGCACCTTTAACGTAGTAAAACGTCCCAAGGCGCTTCACAGGAGCGATTATCAGATAAAATTTGACACCGAGTCACATAAGGAGATATTAGGACAGGGAGGTAGGTTTTAAGGAGAGTCGTAAAGGAGGAGAGAGAGGCGGAGAGGTTTAGGGAGGGAATTCCAGAGCTCGGGGGCCCAGGCAACAGAAGGCACGGCCGCCAATGGTGGAGCGATTAAAATCGGGGATGCACATGATGCCTGAATTAGAGGAACGCAGAGACCTCGGAGGGTTGTAGGGCTGGAGGAGATTACAGAGATAGGGAGGGGGGCGAGGCCATGGAGGGATAGCATGTTGGCGACTCGACAAACTGCAGCAGGGATTGCTGGGATGCGAGTCTGTGCCCACTCCTCCTCGCAGGGCAAGTCCTCACACTGCACTGGGCTGTCGGGGGGGGAGGGAGGAGAAGGCACAGGTTAAATTAGAGGCACTGTAGAATGGCACTGCCAGTTGGGGAATGGGATGTGTTGTGCGCATGGGCCTAAACAGAAACACAAGGCAAGAACAAAACTTCAAACTGTTTGCTTAAAAAAATAACTATTCGCAAAATAAATGGCAGATTATTCTTTGCATAAACTCTTCAAAAAAGCATTTGTGCAATAATTAACATTGCAGCTTGCTGTTGATGATTATTAGGAAAGCGATAGTGTGCAAGAGGGTAAATTGTTTCCATCGTGATGTTTTCTCCTTCTCGGTCATTTTCAGTATTGGAATAGCACTCGCTCAGACACGCCCTTTCCAAATTCAATGTAAGCAAATCCCTTCCTTACAATAATTTAGTAGGGATTAGCCTCAGTACATGTAGGGGCACCGCACCGCCATAGCTGCACGCAATCCCACAGCAATGCAACAATCTCCTCACAAATCTGATCGGGTGAGAGCAACCTGCAATTATCTGGCAGTATAGTGTGTGTGAGGAAACTGATCAAAGTGACTGCACTGTCGCTGACCTCAGGCTGCGCACTGCAGAAGGCAGCGACGTTGCTCATTAAACAGAAGATGATCCTGTCAAGAAAGGCTCCGCTGATGCGCTTACAGTAGGGTCGCCAACTCTGGTTGAATGCCCTCCAGGAGGTTTCATCACGTGATCTCCCGCCTCCAACTGCCCCGCCCCCACACTCCCGCCATTGGTCGCCCAACATGCCCTCTGGGAAATATTTGAGGAACATCCCCAAGTTCGGGTTGCCATCCCTCCAGGATTGCCCTGGAGTCTCCAGGAATTGAGGATTAATCTCCAGGGACACTGCCGCTAGCAACACCTGGGAGAAAAAGCATAGGGGCGTTAAAAAGTGTTACGTTGGTTTTTTTTTCCATTTTTCTTTGCACACTTTTGTTTAACAGTTACAAAAATATTGGTGCGGGGAGGAAAATGGCCTGTGACTGGCGGTCAAGAATCATCCAATCAGGTAACGAGGAGTCTGTTCCGATTGGCTGAGGGAAGGCGGGGCACCCTGAGGATAACATAACATAACCCAGAGTGGTCTCATCCAGTGAAAGCTCTTGCTACATCTTGGCATATACTATCTGGCACCATTATTGGATCAAATCCAGCATTAATCTGCAGGCCTTTGTGACCTCTTACTCTCATCATTGAGATGCAGAAGCAAATTGATCACGGTGGATGCAGATTCCCTAATACCTCGGGATACGGTGGTGCAGTGGTTATGTTACTGGACAAGAAATCCAGTTCGAACGGGAGTTAAAATCTCGCCATGGCAGTTTGAGAATTTAAAATCAGTTTTATAACATCTGGTCTCAATATACATACCAACATACGAATTAGGAGCAGGAGTCGGCCACTCGGCCCCTCGAGCCTGCTCCGCCATTCAATAAGATCATGGCTGATCTGATTACTCCACATTCCCGCCTACCCCCAATAACCTTTCACCCCCTTGCTCATCAAGAATCTATCGACCTCTGCCTTAAAAATATTCAAAGACTCTGCTTCCACCGCCCTCTGAGGAAGAGAGTTCCAAAGACTCACGACCCTCTGAGAAAAACTTTCTCCTCATCTCTGTCTTAAATGGGCGATCCCTTATTTTTAAACAGTGACCCCTAGTTCTAGATTCTCCCACAAGAGGAAACATCCTCTCCACATCCACCCTGTCCACACCCCTCAGGATCTTATGTTTCAATCAAGTCACCTCTTATTCTTCTAAACTCCAGCGGATACAAGCCGAGCCTGTCCAACCTTTCCTCGAAAGACGACCCGCCCATTCCAGGTATTAGTCTAGTAAACCTTCTCTGAACTGCTTCCAACGCATTTACATCCTTCCTTAAATAAGCAGACCAATACTGTACACAGTACTCCAGATGTGGTCTCACCAATGCCCTGTATAACTGAAGCATAACCTCCCTACTTTTGTATTCAGTTCCCCTCGCAATAAACAATAACATTCTATTAGCTTCCCTAATTACTTGCTGTACCTGCATATTAACCTTTTGCGATTCATGCACTAGGACACCCAGATCCCTCTGCATCTCAGAGCTCTGCAATCTCTCAGAAAGTGACCTTAACGTTATGGGCTGGCCGACAACAAAAACCTGCCGTCCTTGCCCAGTCTGTACCGATATGTGACTCCAGTCCCACACAAACATGGTTAGCCCTCCGCTGCCGTGAAGTAGTCTAGCAAGACACTCGATTGTATCAAACCCGGTACACCAACACCTTTTCAGGGAAACAAGGGCTAGGCAATAAATGCCCACGTCCCGAGAATGAAGAGCTTCTGAACTACATGAAATGTTGCAGGCTTTCACTTTATCCTGTTGCAGTTCAAAGGTTCAATGCCACATTAGGAATGGAATTTGCATAATTCATTGGGGCTCTTTGCTGCGCTCAACATTTCCTCCACTGCAGTGAGATTCTTGGGTTCTCCTCTGTTACAGAAATCATTGCAAACAACAATTTGTATTTTCCATCATTTGAGAATGGCAGCATTTCCTAAACCTTTCAGAAACATCAATTAAGCAGCAAAGCAAGAGTAAAAATTCCAACGTCACTGCTCTCCCACGTCGGCAGTGATCCTCCCACTCACACTTATGTTAAGAGTGAGCTGCTTAACAACGCTGATCCGAGGAGGGGAGCACACATGGGCATTGTGCTTACCAGCAGCACAGCTCTCCCTCCTGAGCTCTTGATCAGATCTCAACCTCTCCGTTTCTGTTGTGTGAATCGCTCCACCATTGGCGGCCGTGCCTTCAGCTGCCGGGGCCCCGAGCTCTGGAATTCCCTCCCTAAACCTCTCCGCCTCTCTCCTCCTTTAAGACGCTCCTTAAAACTGACCTCTTTGAATAAGCTTTTGGTGTCCCAATATCTTGTTACGTGGCTCGGTGTCAGGTTTTGTCTGATAATCGCTCCTGTGAAGCACCTTGGGACGTTTTACTATGTTAAAGGTGCGGTATAAATGCAAGTTGTTGTTGTGTTGGTACCATGGCCTAGAAATTGGGTTGTGGGTTCGCCAGGGCTGTAGCGCCAGAAATTTTGCGCCAGCGCCCGACGAAAATTCGGTTGCGCCGGGCCCAGACGGCGGCGGGCGCTAAAGGAGGGTTTTAGCGCCTCAAAACGGGCGTTCAATTGGGTTTTCCGGCGCTAATCCCCCGCTGCGGCACCCGATGCGGTGCGGCAGGCTGGGGAACTGCAGGCCTCCTCCTTCTGTTAAGGAGGAGCTGCCTGCAGCCGACAACTGACCGGCGGATTCCCCCGACATCTGAGCCCGGCACCTCGGGGAAGTGCCGGGCTCGCAGCACACACACATCCGGGCCGCGGGGGGGGGGGGGGGTGATGCAGGAGTCCGGGAAGGGAGGTGCGGGCAGGCGGCCGCCGGGAACGCGGCCGACCGCCGCTCCACCTTTATGCGCCAGCGCAAAGGCGTGTAAGAACCCTTTCCACAATCGTTGGTTGCGCCTGCCACGGGCGAGGCGGGCACAACTGAATTTGGGCTTGGGGCCGGGTTACCACGGCAACCAGGACGCTGCGCACACCGATGACGTCATCGGTGCCGGCGCAGCGCTACCGGCTAACGCCGATGGTAAGGCCCAATCAATTTCAGAAACAGCTATAATTCCAGCGCAATGCCCTCCAGCGCCGCTAATTGGGCGCTAACCCCACTCAATTTCTAGGCCCATGACTTTTCCCCTCGTGTCTGGACAGTTTGAAGTAGCTCAGTGGAGTCATTCCTAGCATCAATTGTTATGAGGTTTTTGGGACAGGTTTTTCCATCCTTTGGAATTCGAAGAAAATTGCAAGGAATCCAGATGGAGACCTTGACGATGGGATGAATTAGGCAGGTACTGAATAACTGGGGCACAGATTATTTATCACCACTTCGGAATCAGGGTTACATACTAAATCATGAAGAGAACAGCTGGAGGCCACTAAGTTGCTGAATTACAGCAACTTTGACAAGAGGTTCTTTGCGGTCATCATCGAGTAACTTTAAGTTATCCCGTAAGTATTTAATTAAGGCTGCGGCCTGTGTATTCGCTCTCATTAGTGAGTTCCGTCTGTCAGTAATGTACTTGTCAAATGGAATTGGGGATGTGAGGAGACAGCGCACAATCACTCATGCATTGTGTGAAGGCAGGCTGGGAATCGGACCTGTCACTGCACGGGTCATCCAATACTCAAAGTGCGATATTTGGATCATGCCAGGCACGTCCGCAAAGCGAGCTCCATGTTTTCAAGGTGCCAGCCATGGCTCAGTGGGTAGCACTCTGGCTTCTCGCACTCAGAAGATTGTGTGTTTTAGCCCCACTCCAGTGACTTGAGCACAAAATCTAGTCGGACACTTCGGCACCAGCACTGAGGGAGTGCTGCACTGTGGGAGATGCCGTTTATCGGAGGAGATGTTAAACCAAGATCCCATCTGCCCTCGCAGGAGGATGATCCGGTCATTATCCCATTGCCGTTTGTGGGAGCTTGCTGTGCGCAAATTGGTTGCCATGTTTCCTACATTACAACAGTGACTACACTTCAAAAAGTACTACATTGGTTGTAAAGTGCTTTGGGACATCCTGAGGTCATGAAAGGCGCTATAGAAATGCAGGTTTATAGAAATTTCTTTGGCGGGGGTTCTCTCTCGATCAGCTGCCATCATTTCAGCGGAAGTCAGCAGAAACACCGTTTACACATCGATCGACCGGGGTTTCCCAGGATCTCCACCAAAGTTACGCAGGATAATCAGTAGAGCGTCCCCACCACCACCCCTCCCCTCCCTTCCCCCCCACTCCCTCCCTTCCCCACTCCCCTCTCCACACCTCCGCCCCCCCTCCCTTCCCCCCTCCGCACCCCGAGGAAATTCCTGGGACTTATTTTTAGTACTATGGTCTTGAGTTACTTTTTTTTAATTAAATGTCGGCTGAAAGCATTTTCAAAAATATTTTCAGTGATTTCATCGGGTTTCCCTGCTTATTGTTTTATTGGTAACTGTTTGTTGACACTTAATGAGTAGGTTTAGTATTTAAAGAAAGGACTTGCACCTTTCACAATCTCAGGACGTCCCAAATCACTTCACAGCCAATGAAGTACTTTTGAAGTGTAGTCACTGTTGTAATGTAGGAAACACGGCAGCCAATTTGCGCACAGCAAGCTCCCACACAGCAATGTGATAATGACCAGATAATCTGTTGTAGTGATGTTAGTTGAGGGATTAACATTGGCCCCAGGACACCGGGGAGAACTCCCCAGCTCCTCTTCGAATAGTCCATCTGAGAGAGCTAATCTATTTCTAACAACCAATAAAATCTAAGCATTATGTAAAAATAAGGACAGAATACATGATTTCAATTCCTTTATTTACTTGCAAGCCAATAATTGTTTATTATTTCACCAGATGTAGCAGTGTATATTCTTCGGGGGGAAACATAGAAATTTTATTTTGACTGCAAGAATCAAAGACATTGAAATGATGAGTTCCCAATCTTATGGAGACCCTTGCTCAGATTTATTCCTCTTTCATAGGAACATAGGAACAGGAGGAGGCCATTCAGCCCCTCGAGCCTGCTTCACCAGTCAATGAGATCATGGCTGATCTGCGACCTAACTCCATATACCCGCCTTTGGCCCGTATCCCTTAATACCTTTGGTTAACAAAAATCTATCAATCTCAGATTTAAAATTAACAATTGATCGAGCATCAATTGCCGTTTGCGGAAGAGAGTTCCAAACTTCTGCCACCCTTTGTGTGTAGAAGTGTTTCCTAATTTCACTCCAATTTTTAGACTCTGCCCCTAGTCCTAGAATCCCCAACCAGCGGAAATAGTTTCTCTCTATCGACCCTATCAGTTCCCCTTAATATCCTGAAAACTTCGATCAGATCACCCCTTAACCTTCTGAATTCTAGGGAATACAACCCTAGTTTGTGTAATCTCTCCTCGTAACTTAACCCCTGGAGTCCGGGTATCAGTCTGGTAAACCTACGCTGCACTCCCTCCAAGGCCAATATATCCTTCCTAAGGTGTGGTGCCCAGAACTGCTCACAGTGCTCCAGGTGTGGTCTAACCAGGGTTTTGTACAGCTGCAGCATAACTTCTACCCCCTTGTACTCTGGTCCTCCAGATATAAAGGCCAGCATTCCATTAGCCTTTTTGATTATTTTCTGTACCTGCTCATGATATTTAAATGTACCTGGACCCCAAGTCTCTTTGGACCTCCACTGTTTTGAGCTTTTCACCATTTAGAAGGTTCCCTGTTCGATCCTTTTTAGGTCCAAAGTGGATGACCTCACATTTGCCTGCACTGAAATCCATTTGAGACAGTTTTGCCTGTTCACTTAATCTATTAATATCTTTGTAATTTTATGCTTCCATCTACACCACATATCTTTGCATCATCAGCAAGCTTGGATACGTGGCTCTCTATCCCATCGTCTAAATCGTCCTAACACTGGGCTATTTCTCTTATGAGGGGCCCAATTCCTTGCAGCACAGGTTTGTTTTGTTGACTGTGTCACTGTCATTCTTACTAAAGTTTGCTTTCTTAAAATATTACATTTCCCCAAAACAAATTGTGATTTTGGATATGAAGAAAGTGAGTGAAGAAAGTGAGTCAGCGCTTATTGCAGCCTCTACACTTCCACCTTCCATTCACCCGCTCGGCAGATGATGTATATATTTTAAACCACAGAATGATATGCCTATTTATTTGATTTACATCCTGTTGGATTCTTTACATAGTTGGCCCTGCTCACTTTTTCATCTGGTTAAGAAAATGTGTCAGTTCACAGTTAACATTCTGTCTTCTCAAAAGGTCTCAGCCTCCTTATCAGCAGAATTTTACACTTGTTCCTGTTCTTGACGTTCTACTCTTCCTTACAATCCAGTAATGGATTATTTCTCCAAATGTAGGAGCTGGTTTCTTATCAATTATTTTTCTGCGATTTTTTTCACTCGCCATTGGTGGCCATGAAAACATGCTCCCTTTCTCCCACTCCCCTCCTCACCAAACAGAACATCTCTACACTTCAAAAATGTAACTCGCTGAGCGTAAACCTTTCAGGACATCTTGAGAATGTGGGAAGGCTTACAGTAGTGTCTCTACCGCCCTCTCCTCCTGCAAGATGTTCCTTAAAACCTACCTCACTGTCCCAAAAGCTCCTTATCTGGCTCGGTGTCAAATTTTGTCTCCTCTGCAGCGCTTTGGGACATTTCACTACGTTAAAGGCGCTATATAAATGCAAGTTGTTGCTGTTGTAATCGCAAATTCTTCAATTCAACATCTCAGCGAGCATTGACATAGAAACATCGGAGCAGGAGTCGGCCATTCGAGCCTGCTCCGCCATTCAATCTGATCATGGCTGATCCTCTATCGCAATACCATTTCCCGCTCTCTCCCCACACCTTTTGTGTCTAGAAATCTATCTATCTCCTTCTTAAATATATTCAGTGACTTGGCCTTCTGTGGTAGAGAATTCTACAGGTTCACCACCCTCTGAGTGAAGAAATTTCTCCTCATCTCAGTCCTAAATGTCCTACCCCGTATTCTGAGACTGTGACCCCCTCGTTCTAGACCCCCCCAGCCAAGGGAAACATCCTCCCTGCATCCAGTCTGTCTAGCCCTGTCAGAATTTTATACATTTCATTCTTCTAAACTCTAGTGAGTACAAGCCTAGTTGACCCAATCTCTCTTCATACGACAGTCCTGCCATCCCAGGAATCAGTCTGGTGAACCTTCGCTGCACTCCCTCTATGGCACGTATATCCTTTCTTAGGTAAGGAGACCAAAACTGCACACAGTACTCCAGGTGCGGTCTCACCAAGGCCCTGTACAACTGTAGCAAGACATCCTTGCTCCTGTACTCAAATCCTCTTGCAATGAAGGCCAACTTACCATTTGCCTTCCTAACTGCTTGCTGCACCTGCATGTTTGCTTTCAGTGACTGGTGTACAAGGACACCCAGGTCCCTTTGTACATCAGCATTTCCCAATCTAGCACCATTTAAATAATACTCTACCTTTCTGTTTTTCCTACCGAAGTGGATAACTTCACATTTATCCACGTTATACTGCATCTGCCACTCACTCAACTTGTCGAAATCGCCTTGAAGCCTCTTTGCATCCTCCTCACAACTCACAATCCCACCTAGTTTTGTGTCGTCAGCAAACTTGGAAATATTACATTTGGTTCCCTCATCCAAAACATTGACTTTTGCAACTACAGACTAGACTTACTTATTCTTGAATTCTTGATATAATTCAATTGGGTGCCAATAAGCATCATTCTGAACAGCTTGCTTTTGTCCAGACAATGTCTCAGAGGGATAAACACTTTGTCCCCTTGAGCACAGAATCCTTGGTTTCCCTTCACAGATCTCCCCAAGTGTTGCTGAGTTTTTGATGTCCATCACACTCCAAGACTAGGTTATTTCTCTCCTGTGAATCGCTGTTCTCAGAGCAGAGATATCAGTCCAGTGTCGACTCTTCCTCACAGATCATCATTTAGATATTTTAATGAATCTTGCTGATTTTGTGTTGAAACTCACTCCCTCGCACTCTCCCTACTTCCCTGTTCCTGGGACGAGGGACAGGGTCACTGGCAAGGCTTGGAAGCTAAGCAGAGCCAGGCCTGGTTAGTACCTGGAGGGGTGACCATCAGGGAAGACCAGGTGCAGAAGGTCACGGAAGGAGCCCCAAGGAGGGGTGGTTGGTGAGAAGGTCACGGAAGGAGCCCCGGGAGGGGCGGCTGGTGAGCAGACCCGGGCGTTGGGCTGAAGATTGTCGGACAGGAGGAATGGTGGAAATGGAATGGCGGCGCGCACAGACGCAGCGGCTTTGCTTCTCCCAGGACGGTGCTATTTACGTTTAATTAATGTTATTTGTACTGGACTCATGGGAGCTTGCAAGATCACATTTCGTTGTGCATTGTACAATGACAATAAAGTTGAATTATTATTATTATTATTGATAGAGCAAAACTATTCCCTCGAGCGAGTGGGTCAATAGCCAAAGGGAGATGAGGATTATTGGGCTTTAAGTTTGCTAACAAATATAGGCAGGACTTGGCTCAGATTCACATAGTTATGTCAGGGAATAGAATAGTGACTGCACTCCAAAAAGAATTCAGCATGAGGAGTTCTTCAAAGCATTTAGATGCCATTGTTAAGACGTTAAGCGATTTTAAGGGTCTGAAATGATAACTGGGCACAGTAAACAGCGCTTGCCCACAAATCCAACACACAGTTAGCACTATTGGGAATCTCTCCCTCAGGCTCAGCACCAAGATAATGCGGACAGGAGAACAGTTAAAAATTGAGATTGCAGGTAGCGAGATCTCGTCAAGGGGCAGACACTTGTATATCCTGAACTGTTAGCCACAAAGTGGGTGAAAACCTCTCAGTGCCAAAGCAAGAGATCCCCCAAAATAAAAATAACATGCTCCCTTTCTCACCAAACAGAACATCTCTACACTTCAAAATTTAATTAATTGAATGTGAACCCTTTGGGACATCCTGAGAATGTAAGAAGGCATCCGGTAGTGTCTTGCCTCTCTCTCCTCCTTTAAGACTCTCCTTAAAATCTACCTCTTTGACCAAGCTTTTGCTCACCTGCCCTAATATCTCCTTACCTGACTCAGCAACAACTTTTGTCTGATTTACGCTCCTCTGAAATGCCTCGGGACATAAGAACATAAGAAATAGGAGCAGGAATAGGCCACTCGGCCCCTCAAGCCTGCTCCGCCATTCAATAAGATCATGGCTGATCTTGGGCTCAAAGCCACTTCCGCGCCCGCTCCCCTTAACCCTTCACTCCCTTATCTTGCAAAAATCTGTCTATCTCCACCTTAAATGTATTTAATGACCCAGCCTCCACGGTTCTCTGGGGCGGAGAATTCCACAGATTTACGACCCTCTGAGAGAAGAAATTCCTCCTCATCTCAGTTCTAAAAAGGCGACCCTTTATTCTGAGACTATGCCCCCAAGTTCTAGATTTCCCCACGAGGGGAAACATCCTCTCTGCATCCACCTTGTCAAGCCCCCTCAGTATCTTATATGTTTCAATAAGATCACCTCTCATTCTTCTAAATTCCAATGAGTATAGGCCCAGCCTGCTCAACCTTTCTTCATGAGTCAACCCCCTCATCTCTGGAATTAACCTCGTGAACCTTCTCTGAACTGCCTCCAATGCAAGTATATCCTTCCTTAAATAAGGAGACCAAAACTGTACGCAGTACTCCAGGTGTGGTCTCACCAATACCCTGTACAGTTGTAGCAGGGCTTCCCTGCTTTTATACTCCAACCCCCTTGCAATAAAGGCCAACATTCCATTTGTCTTTTGATTACTTGCTGTACCTGCATGCTAACTTTTTGTGTTTCATGCACAAGGACCCCCAGGTCCCTCTGAACTGTAGCATTTTGTAATCTCTCTCCATTTAAATAATAGTTTGCTTTTTTATTTTTCCTGCCTAAGTGTATAACCTCGCACTTTCCCACATTATACTCCATCTGCCAAATGTTTGCCCACTCACTTAGCCTGTCTATATCCCTTTGCAGATTCTTCGAGTCCTCTGCACAACTTGCTTTCCCGCCCATCTTTGTATCATCCGCAAACTTGGCTACATTACACTCGATCCCTTCATCCAAGTCATTAATGAAGATTGTAAATAGTTGACGTTTCACTATGTTAAAGGCTCCACATAAATGCAAGTTGCTGTCGTTGACGACGACGATGACAATAAGGTTAATGGAAAATGTAATGTATGTACCTTTAAGGGGGGAACTACTTTCTACAGGTCATGTATACAGTAGTACCGGCAGTGACCACACCTGTATATAACGCTGAGTAGTAATCTGTTGTTTCAGTTGCAGTTTGAACCACGTTGAGTAAACACCTGTTGTACCGTTCTCTGCAGTCCTTTTCTTATTATTACACGGACGTAACAGAAAATGGTTAGCGCTATCTGCAAAACGACTTAAATGTGGGCGGTCTCAGTGGGACGGAACCCATTTTGTGAATACGCCGTTTTCTACTAAAATTAATGCAAGTGGGTAAAACGGTGTCGCCGTAGCAACATCTAGTGGACAACACTGCTCTAAAATAAGACCGTTTGTCTGACTTCTCACTGCTCGTCCTGAGAGACAGACCATCTGCAATTTGCAGGAACCCTGGTAAATGTCAGATTGAGGCGAATCCAAGTCACACAACAACCTGACAAGATTATCCAGGAATAGAGAAGTATCTTAATGGCAGAGAATAGGGGAAGGGGAAAAAGAGTGAAGCAGAAATGTTGAGAGAAGAGGGCAGGGCCAGCCATGTCTGGTGCAATGAGAGCTGGTCTGTGGTGAGCACAGGCAAATCAGAGGCACAATCGATGCTGCTTTGGTTATTGTATAGAGAGAGAGAAAGACAGAGAGAGAGAGAGAGAGAGAGAGAGAGAGAGAGACAGACAGAGAGAGAGAGAGAGAGAGAGACAGAGAGAGAGAGAGACAGAGAGAGAGAGAGAGAGAGAGAGAGAGAGAGAGAGAGAGAGACAGAGAGAGAGAGAGAGAGAGAGAGAGACAGACAGAGACAGAGACAGAGAGAGAGACAGAGACAGAGAGAGAGAGAGAGAGAGAGAGAGAGAGACAGAGAGAGAGACAAAATAGGTCCATTTTATTTCGTTTTATTGAACTATATAAATGCGTTCTTTCCACATAAGCTGCTGGAATATCCAGGGCCTCCGCTCCTCAACTTTTGGGATGAAGAGTACAGACCCTGAATTCCTAAAAGCTATAAAAGACATTGATATAATTGTGTTAACAGAAACATGGTGCCAAAAGGACGTGCCGACCCACTGTCCTCCAATGTACCATGAAATCATTGTGCCCTCAGTAAAGAACACTAAAACACGCAAGGGCAGAACCTCCGGGGGAATATTGGTGTGGTATAAGGGAGAACTGGACAAACACATCTCACCGGTAAAACAGGGAAAATCACACGTATGGCTAAAACTAGATAAAAATATAGGAATAGCAAAAAAAGATGTTTACTTATGTGCGATCTACATACCTCCAATAGAATCGCCATATTTCGAAGAGGAGTTATTTGATACTCTCCACATGGAAATCAGCCATTTCCAGGCCCAAGGAAAGGTGATAATATGTGGGGACCTAAATGCAAGGACTGGTTGTGAACCTGACTTCATAGACCCACAGGGAAACAACCATGTGTTTGGCCAGACCCCTTTAGATGTCACACCAGCCATCGCAAATCGGAACAACCTTGATCGTGAAATAAATAAAAGCGGTAGGGAGGTAGTGCAACTCTGCCGAGCCTTAGGCCTGTACATAGTTAACGGTAGGTTCAGAGGGGACTCCCTAGGGAGACTCACATACTCCTCAACTCTTGGGTCTAGTGTGGTGGACTATACAATCACTGCCCTGGACCCCTGCGATATCAACTCATTCACTGTCAGGCAGCAATCCCCCCTCTCAGACCATAACCAAATAAATATGTACCTTAAACTTTCTGCCCAAACTACAGACAGGAAAAAAGAACCCAGTAAGCTCCATAAAATAAACCAGACATACAGATGGGCCCCAGACAGTGGAGAAAAATTCATCACAGCACTAAAGTCACCTGATCTCACAAGTAAAATATCAAAATTTAAAGAAAACCCATACGAGATCACCAGAGATGGTGTAAACATGGCCATAGAGGATATAAATATGATCTTCCATGAGGCAGCTGTAAAAGCCGACCTTGTGAAACAGAAGAGGAAGCGTCACAAAAGACTAAATAAAAATAAGAAATGGTTTGACCACGAATGCAAAAATGCCAGAAAAGACCTGAGAAAAATATCAAACCAAAAGCATCGCCAACCAAACAATCCGGACCTACGTACTAGATACAATGAAACCCTCAAAAGATATAAACACACCATTAGGAACAAAACACAAAGCTATACCCACAAAATACTCGAAGAATTGAAAACTCCACCAATCCAAAACAATTCTGGGAAATGTGGAATAACCTGAGTACAACACAATTGCAAGCATTACCAATCCAAGATGGCGACATCTGGAGAACACATTTTGAAAACCTCTACAAAGGACATCCCAATAAACGAAACAAACCCAAGTCAACATCAGGTCACAGAAAACTCCACACATTAGAAGCAACAATTAAAGACAACCAAAACCCTCTAGACTCCCCAATCACATGGAAAGAACTGGCCACAAAAACAAAATCTCTCCACCTAAAGAAAGCCTGTGGGCCCAGACAACATCAAAAATGAAATGCTCAAGTTCAGCAATATGGAGATGCAGGGTGCGGTACTCAAATTATTCAACATCATATTACGTTCAGGCTGTTTTCCCAATATCTGGTGCCAAGGACTAATCTCCCCCATATATAAAAGTGGAAACAAATCAGACCCAAATAACTACCGCGGCATCTGTGTCAACAGTTGTCTAGGGAAGTTATTCTGCAGTATTCTAAATAGTAGATTACTTGATTTTCTTAACAAACATAATATCCTCAGAAAAAACCAAATAGGCTTTCTTCCAAAACACCGCACCGCCGACCATATCTATACCCTTCACACCCTCATTGGAAAACATATACACCAAACAAAAAATGGGAAAATATTCGCCTGTTTCATCGACTTCAAGAAAGCCTTTGACTCTATATGGCACGAAGGGCTCTATTATAAACTTCTTCAGTGTGGAATAGGGGGCAAAGTCTATGACCTTATTAAATCAATGTATCTGAAAAACAAATGCGGGGTCAAAATTGGAGACAAACGCACCGATTTCTTCACCCAGAGAAGAGGCGTCCGGCAGGGCTGCAATTTGAGCCCGACCCTGTTCAACATATACATAAATGAATTAGCAGACATGCTGGAGCAAAGCGAGTCACCAGGTCTCCGTCTCCTGGATGGAGAAGTGAAATCCCTGTTCTATGCGGACGACCTGGTTCTGCTGTCTCCCACAGAACAGGGATTACAGCAACAACTAGACCTACTCGACAAATACTGCCAAAATTGGGCTCTAACAGTAAATCTAAAGAAAACCAACATCATGATTTTTCAAAAAAGGCCCAGATGTCAGGAAAACAAATACCAGTTTACCCTCAAGTGATACCACTATAGGACACACTATGAGCTACACCTACCTTGGTCTAACTATTACAGCATCAGGGAGCTTCAGCATAGCAGTGAATGCACTAAAAGAAAAAAGCCCGAAGAGCCCTATATGCAATAAAAAGAAAATTCTACAACATCCAAATCCCAATCAAAATCTGGCTCAAAATATTTGACAGCATAATCCTGCCCATTGCACTGTACGGTAGTGAAGTATGGGGCCCGCTAAATCACCAAAGCTACACTAAATGGGAAAAACACACAATAGAAGCCCTACATGCAGAATTCTGCCGAAGCATCCTTCGCACCCAAAGAAAAACGCCAACAAATGCATGCAGAGCCGAACTAGGCAGATACCCACTGATAATAAACATCCAAAAAACGAGCACTAAACTTCCTAAATCACCTCAAATCTAGCTCCCCAGACACCCTTCATTTCAAAGCCTTTCAGACCCAAGAGCTAAACCCAGAAAAGAGTCCCCTGAGTCAGCTGCTACTGAAACTAAGTACTCAGCCGGACCCTGACCAGCCCCAGACCAACACAGCCATCCAAACACCAATCCGATGTGAACCAAATCATTAAACAATGCAAAGAAACCTACCTGGAACATTGGAACAAAATAACCGAAAGCCAAAGCAGATTAGAATGTTACCAGGGCCCTTAAAAAGAGAATATAAACTGGCAGACTACCTCACGACCATCAGAGACACAAAACAAAGACAGACCCTCACCAGGTACAGACTAAGCGACCACCATGGAAATTGAAAAAGGCAGATACAAGAAATCCTGGCAGCCTAGAGAGAATAGAATATGCGATCAATGTCTGGCCGGCGAGGTTGAAACAGAAATGCATTTCCTCCTAAAATGCGAAAAATTCAACACATCAAGAAACATATTATTCAACAAGCTAAGCCAAACAACCCCAGATTTCAAGGAATTGGATGACCTGTCAAAATTGAGATTAGTCCTGGGAGAAGGAGACAGACCATACCTTGGGGCCAAATATGTAACAACATGTCACAACCTGAGGGACTGTTTAAAATTAAGACTGTTTAAAATTAATATTGAATGTACCAAATGAAGTACAAAGACTGTTTAAAATTAATATTGTTTAAAAGTAATATTGTATGTACCCAACAAATGTCAAATCGATTGACACCTACAAAATGTTGAAAATGTACCTTTTTGCTATGTAAGCTTTGGCAATATGGTTCTCTGTAAACTTTCATGCCAATAAAGCATTTGAATTTGAATTTGAGAGAGACGGGGGTGAGAGAGAGAGAGACGGGGGGTGAGAGAGACGGGAGTGAGAGAGAGACGGGAGTGAGAGAGAGAGACGGGGTGAGAGAGACGGGGGGGTGAGAGAGAGAGAGACGGGGGGGTGAGAGAGAGAGACGGGGGGGTGAGAGAGACGGGGGGTGAGAGAGAGAGAGACGGCCTGGTTCTGCTGTCACCAACTAAGGAGGGTCTACAGCAGAACCTGGATCTGCTGGAGTCGTACTGCCAGACTTGGGCCCTGACAATAAATCCCCAAAAAACCAAAGTCCTTGTGTTCCAGCAAAGATCCAGACATCAGGGACCCAAAATAAATTTCACACTAGGAACAACCAAAATTGAACAAACCACTAACTACACATACTTGGGCTTAAAAATCAGTTCTACGGGAAATTTCAAACTGGCTGTGAATGAACTGAAAGAGAAAGCAAGAAGGGCTTTCTATGCCATTAAAAAATCAATCCAAATAGAAATCCCAATTAGCATTTGGCTCAAAATTTTCAAATCAGTAATTGAACCAATTGCACTCTATGGCAGTGAGGTGTGGGGACCGCTAACACAACAAGAATTTGCAAAATGGGACAAACACCCAATTGAGATCCTACATGCAGAATTCTGTAAAAGTATCCTCCGGACTCAAAGGAAAACCGTAAACAATGCATGCAGGGCAGAACTAGGCCAATATCCATTAATAATCACTATCCAAAAAAGAGCCACCAAATTTTGGAAACACCTAGAAATGAGCAACCCCCAATGCTATCATTACGAAGCCCTGAAATGCCAAGAGAGGACCATAAAGAAGAATACCCTCAGTCAACTAGTCCTGGGACTCAGTGAAGTAACTACTAACACTACTAACAATAACCAGCCCCAGGACAGTGACAGCGTAACACAAAGAATTCGACCCAACACAATCGTCGCTAAGCAAAAGGAAAAATATCTGTCATATTGGGCAGAAACAACAAAAACCCAAAGCAAACTCAATTGCTACTTGGCCCTAAACAAACAATACAACATGGCTGATTACCTGACCATGGTGAAGGATAGCAAACTGAGAAAAACTTTGACAATGTACAGACTTAGTGAACATAACCTGGCGATCGAAAAAGGTAGACACAGACAGACCCGGCTACCAAGAGAGGACAGGATATGCTCTCACTGCAGTCAGGGAGTGGTGGAGACAGAGATGCACTTCCTCACAGCTTGTAGAAAATATCAGGGCATAAGGGAGAATTTCTACCCAAAATTCACAAAAATATGCCCGGATTTCAGAAATTTGAATGACGACCAAAAACTCCCATACCTACTAGGGGAAGAGAGAAATTGTATAACACTAGCGGCACACTATGTTACAGCTTGCCATAAACAGAGGGACAACCGCTAAATATAAGAAAAGAGTATATATAAATTATATGAAAGTATATTTATACACTCAGGGATATATCTGTTTATACACTGTATGGATAGATCTGTATTTTTGTGAACAAACATGAATGTTTTTCGATGCTTTGGCAACATAAGATGTAACTTGTCATGCCAATAAAGCGATTTGAATTGAATTGAGAGAGCGACGGGGTGAGAGAGAGACGGGGGGTGAACAACAATACAACATGGCTGATTACCTGACCATGGTAAAGGATAGCAAACTGAGAAAAACCTTGACAATGTACAGACTTAGTGAACATAGCCTGGCGATCGAAAAAGGTAGACACAGGCAGACCCGGCTACCAAGAGAGGACAGGATATGCTCTCACTGCAGTCAGGGAGTGGTGGAGACAGAGATGCACTTCCTCACAGCTTGTAGAAAATATCAGGGCATAAGGGAGAATTTCTACCCAAAATTCACAAAAATATGCCCGGAATTCAGAAATTTGAATGACGACCAAAAACTCCCATACCTACTAGGGGAAGAGAGAAATTGTGTAACATTAGCGGCACACTATGTTACAGCTTGCCATAAACAGAGGGACAACCACTAAATATAAGAAAAGAGTACATACAAATTATATGAATGTATATTTATACACTCAGGGATATATCTGTTTATACACTGTATGGATAGATCTGTATTTTTGTGTACAACCATGAATGTTTTTCGATGCTTTGGCAACATAAGATGTACCTTGTCATGCCAATAAAGCGATTTGAATTGAATTGAATTGAATTGTGAGAGAGAGAGAGACGGGGGGGGGTGAGAGAGAGAGAGACGGGGGGTGAGAGAGAGAGAGACGGGGGTGAGAGAGAGAGAGACGGGGTGGTGAGAGAGACGGGGGGTGAGAGAAAGCGAGAGACAGGGTGAGAGAGAGAGAGAGAGACTGGGGGGAGAGAGAGAGAGACTGGGGGGGGAGAGAGAGAGAGACTGGGGGAGAGAGAGGATGGGATAGAGTAGATAGCAACAGACCGTTTCCAGTGGTCGAGGGGTCTAGAACGAAGGGACATGGCTATAAGATTAAATGTCAGAGATTTAGGACAGAGAGCGTGAGCCATTTTTTTTTACACTGCAGCCCAGAGTTAGTGATTGAAGCAGACACCATATCAACTTTTAAGAATAGGTTGGATAGATAGTCGAAGGAAAAGAGAATAAAGGGATATGGAAACAGGGTAAACACGTGGAATTAGGACTACTGTTTGTGTGGAGGATAAACAACAATGCAGAGTGGTTGGGCCAAATGGGCTGTTTCCATGTTGTAATTCTATATGACTTAAGGAATCCTAGCTTATTTCTCAGCTGACATGGATAATTTGCTTTTTGTTATTTTTTTTACTGTTAACATCCGATTTATCATCTACCTTTGTGCCATCTTTTGTGGGGTTCTTGTTTTCCTCTTGTAAGGATCCCCTGACTCCAAAAGATTTGAAGTTGACCTGTATTGGTGACAGTGATTTAACTTTATTCAGCACAAACAAGATTTAATACATTACAGTATTAGAGCGGTAGTTTACAGAGTATAATTGAGATTTATATTACCCCGTTATGCTCTGAGTAGAAGTCACGACTGTGAGTAAACCGCATCCTGTGTTTCTTGTCTCTCGGGTGTCCCCTGGATTCTTCATGTGGCTGTCGGGACCCCTTACTTATACCCTTACTATCATTCAAAACCTATGGCGCCTCACTGGACCAATCATTGGCTCACACCCAATTCCCCAAAATCCAATCATGAAAATACCACGTACACAGCACCTCTGCTTACTCAGATTTTGGTCTTATGACCCCCTGACATCATCTGTTTTTGACAACCAAGACTGATACCTGGGGCAGTTATGGCAATGAAAAACAACATGTCTCCACACTGAAGAGATAGGGCGTCCTTGATCATCCTGTGAGAGGCCCATGTTTCAGCTTCTAGCCAGACACCATACCTCCCTTTTTCCTTCTCCTAACATTCCAAAATGGTTACAGCTACAACTGACCTTGGTTCCCGTGCACAGCTAGCTCCACTCTATGCCCTATTCTTACAGTTGGCTGATATCCAACTTTTGTTAATTCACCCACAGCTTCTCTATTCGACTATAGCAGTCCTCTTTCTCACCCCAGGCTGTCTGGGTTACAGTTTGCTCACAGATCTTAATTACAAACAAAAGGGTTACATGTTTATTATAATTCAGATTACCATTGTATACAGTTGATGATTTTTACTTTTACATTTAATTTTTACACACAATTATCAATCCATTACTGATTATTAGAAGATACAAGTATTCTAAAAACCAAGTAATCCATGATAATCGTCTTCACATTGATGACACCCTCCGTCGTGTTGTGTGGCACTACCACCGTGCTAAATAGGGTAGATTCAAAACAGATCTAGCAGCTCAAAACTGGGCACCCATGAGGCTTTGAGGCTTTGTGGGCCATTAGCAGCAGCAGAATTGTATTCCACCACAATCTGTAACCTCATGGCCTGGCATATCCATTACCATCAAGCCAGGGGGCCAACCCTGGTTCAATGAGGACTGCAGAAGAGCATGCCAGGAGCAGCACCAGGCATACCTAAAAATGAGGTGCCAACCTGGGGAAGCTGCAACACAGCGGAAGCAGCATGCTATAGACAGAGCTAAGTGATCCCACAACCAGCGGATCAGATCAAAGCTCTGCAGTCCTGCCACATCCAGTCGTGAATGGTGGTGGACAATTAAGCAACTAACAGGAGGAGGAGGCTCCATGAATATCCCCATTTGCAGTGATGGAGCCCAGCACGCGAGTGCAAAAGGCAAGGCTAAAGCGTTTGCAACCATCTTCAGCCAGAAAAGCTGAGTGGATGATCCATATCGGCCTCCTCCTGAGGTCTCCACTATCACAGAAGCCAGTTTTCAGCCAATTCGGTTCACTCCACGTGATATCAAGAAACGGCTGAGTGCACTGGATACAGCAAAGGCTATGGGCCCCGACAACATCCCGGATGTCATGCTGAAGACTTGTGCTCCAGAACTAGCCAAGCTGTTCCAGTATAGCTACAACACTGGCATGTACCCAACAATTTGGAAAACTGCCCAGGTCTGTCCTGTCCGCAAAAAGCAGGACAAATCCATTCCGGCCAAAAGCGATGGAAGGTGTCATCGACAGTGCTATCAAACGGCACTTACTCACCAATAAGCTGCTTATTGATGCTCAGTTTGGGTTCCGCCAGGTCCAGACCTCATTACAGCCTTGGTCCAAACATGGACAAAGGAGCTGAATTCCAGAGGTGAGTTGAGAGTAACTGCCCTTGACATCAAGGCAGCATCTGACCGAGTGCGGCACCAAGGAGCCCTAGTAAAACTGAAGTCAGGGGGAATCGGGGGGGAAAACTCTCCACTGGCTAGAGTCATACCTAGCACAAAGGATGATGGTTGTAGTTGTTGGGGGTCAATCATCACAGCCCCAGGACATCGCTGCAGGAGTTCCTCAGGGCAGTGTCCTAGGCCCAACCATCTTCAGCTGCTTCATCAATGACCTTCCCTCCATCATAAGTTCAGAAGTGGGGATGTTCACTGATGATTGCACAGTGTTCAGTTCCATTCGCAACTCCTCAGATAATGAAGCAGTCCATGCCCGAATGCAGCAAGACCTGGATGACCTTCAGGCTTGGGCTGATAAGTGGCAAATAACATTCGCACCACACAAGTGCCAAGCAATGACTATCTCCAACAAGCGAGTCTAACCACCGCCCCTTGACATTCAACGGTATTACCATCGCCGAATCCCCCACCATCAACATCCTGGGGGTTACCATTGACGAGAAACTTAACTGGACCAGCCACATAAATACTGTGGCTACAAGAGCAGGTCAGAGACTGGGTATTCTGCGGCAAGTGTCTCGCCTCCTGGCTCCCCAAAGCCTTTCCACCATCTACAAGGCACACGTCAGGAGTGTGATGGAATGCTCTCCCCTTGCCTGGATGAGTGCAGCTCCAACAATGCTCAAAAAGCTCGACACCATCCAAGACAAAGCCCGCTTGATTGGCACCCCATCCATCAGCTTAATCATTCACTCCCTCCACCAACAGCGCATCATGGCTGCAGTGTGTACCATCTACAAGATGCACTGCAGCAACTCGCCAAGGCTTCTTCAGCAGCACCTCCCAAACCTGCGACCTCTACCACCTAGAAGGACAATGACAGGCGCGTGGGAATACCATCACCTCCAAGTTCCACACCATCCTGACTTGGAAATATATCGGCCCGTATAGGAGGCTTCCTGTGTGCGGATGCCTCCTATCGGGAAAAAATCTACGCCCTTATCTGAGGGCTCCCGAGGTCCGGCCATTTCTGATCCTGGGCCTCTCCACAGTCGAAATGCGCTGGGCCCACGTATTCCAGGGGCGCATGTGGTTCACGTGGGCCAGGCGAGCCAATAGGAGAAGGGGATCAAGGAGAAGGAAGGTGAGCAGGAATTTAAAAATTCAATGAGAAATGAAAAAGCAATAGAGCAGGATAGAGATGGGGGAAATAACCAGAGTGTGACAGGAAGGGACAGAATGTTTAAAAATAAGAGTGCAACAGAAAATGGGACCAAAACAAGAAGAAATGGTAAAAAGACAAAGTTAAAGCTCTATATCTGAATGCACGCAGCATTCGTAACAAGATAGATGAGTTGATGGCACAGAAACAAATGAGTATGATCTGATCGCCATTACAGAGACGTGGTTGCAATGTGACCAGGGTTTGGGAATTGAATATTCCAGGGTATTTGACAATTCGGAAGGATAGACAGAAAGGAAAGGGAGGTGGGGTGGCTTTGTTGGTGAAGGTAGGGATCAGTGCAGTGATGAGAAGTGATATTGGCTCAGAAGATCAAAATGTAGAATCGGTTTGGGCGTTAATAAAAAAATAATAAGGGGAAAAAGTCTCTGGTGGGTGTAGTCTATAGGCCCCCGAACAGTAACAATGCTGTTGGACAGAGTATAAATCAACAAATAATGGAAGCCTGTAAAAAAGGTATGGTAATAATCATGGGTGATTTTAATCTCCATATTGATTGGACAAATCAAATTGGCCATGGTAGCCTTGAGGAGGAGTTCATAGAGTGCATCTGGGATGGTTTCCTAGAACAGTTTGTAATGGAACCAACCAGGGAGCAGGCTATCTTGGATCTGGTACTGTGTAATGAGACAGAATCAATAAATGATCTCACAATAAAGGATCCTCTAGGAAAGAGTGATCATAGCATGATTGAATTTCAAATTCAATTGGAGAGAAAGTTGTATCTCAAACCAGTGTCCTGATCTTAAACAAAGGCAATTACAATGGCATGAGGGCAGAACTGGCTAAAGTGGACTGGAAAAATAAATTCAAGGGTAAGACAGTTGAAATGCAGTGGTGGACATTTAAGGAGATATTTCATAACTCTCAACAAAAATATATTCCAGTGAGAAAGAAAGATTTTAAGAGAAGGGAGCACCATCCATGGCTAACTAAGGAAGTAAAGGATGGTATCAAATTGAAAACAAAGGCATACAATGTTGCCAAGATTGGTGGGAGACCAGAGGATTGGGAAATTTTTAAAAACCAGCAAAGGATGACTAAAAAAATAATAAAGAGAGAGATGATGAATTATGAGAGTAAACTGGCAAGAAATATTAAAACAGATAGTAAGTGCTTCTACGGGTATATAAAAAGGAAGAGAGTAGCTAAAGTAAACGTTGGTCCCTTCGAGGATGAGACTGGGGAATTAATAATGGGGAACGGGGAAATGGCAGAGACTCTGAACAAATATTTTGTATCTGTCTTCACGGTAGAAGACACTAACAACATCCCAATAATGGATAATCAAGGGGCCACAGGGAGGGGGGAACTAAAGACAATCACGATCACTAAGGAAATAGTATTTGGTAAAATAATGGGACTAAAAGACGACAAGTCCGCAGGACCAGATGGCCTGCATCCCAGGGTCTTAAAAGAAGTGGCTGCAGAGATAGTGGATGCATTGGTTGCAATATACCAAAATTCCCTGGACTCTGGAGAGGTCCCAGCGGATTGGAAAACCGCAAATGTAACACTGCTATTTAAGAAAGGAGGGAGACAGAAAGCAGGAAACTATAGACCAGTTAGCCTAACATCTGTCGTTGGGAAAATGCTGGAGTCCTTCATTAAGGAAACAGTAGCAGGGCATTTGGAAAATCATAATGCAGTCAAGCAGAGTCCGCATGGTTTTATGAAAGGATAATCATGTTTAACAAATTTGCTGGAGTTCTTTGAGGATGTAACGAGCAGGGTGGACAAAGGTGAGCCAGTGGATGTGGTGTATTTGGATTTCCAGAAGGCATTCGATAAAGTGCCACATAAAACGTTACTGTATAAGATAAGAACTCACGGAATTGGGGGTAATGTATTAGCATGGATAGAGAATTGGCTAACTAACAGAAAGCAGAGAGTCAGGATAAATGGGTCATTTTCCAGTTGGCAAATGGTAATTAGTGGGGTGCCACAGGGATCGGTGCTGGGGCCTCAACTATTTACAATCTACGTTAATGACTTGGATGAAGGGACCGAGTGTAATGTAGCCAAGTTTGCAGATGATACAAAGATGGGTGGGAAAGCAAGTTGTGCAGAGGACTCAAATAATCTGCAAAGGGATATAGACAGGCTAAGTGAGTGGGCAAACATTTGGCAGATGGAGTATAATGTGGGAAAGTGCGAGGTTATCCACTCTGGCAGGAAAAATAAAAAAGCAAACTATTATTTAAATGGAGAGAGATTACAAAATGCTACAGTTCAGAGGGACCTGGGGGTCCTTGTGCATGAAACACAAACATTTAGCATGCAGGTAGAGCAAGTAATCAAAAAGACAAATGGAATGTTGGCCTTTATTTCAAGTGGGTTGGAGTATAAAAGCAGGGAAGTCCTGCTACAACTGTACAGGGTATTGGTGAGACCACACCTTGAGTACTGCGTACAGTTTTGGTCTCCTTATTTACGGAAGGATATACTTGCATTGGAGGCAGTTCAGAGACGATTCACTAGGTTAATTCCAGAGATAAGGGGGTTGACTTATGAGGAAAGGTTGAGCAGGCTCGGCCTATACTCATTGGAATTTAGAAGAATGAGAGGCGATCTTATTGAAACATGTAAGATACTGAGGGGGCTCGACAGGGTAGATGCAGAGAGAATGTTTCCCCTCGTGGGGGAATCTAGAACTCGGGGGCATAGTTTCAGAATAAGGGGTTGCCCTTTTATAACTGAGATGAGGAATTTCTTCTCTCAGAGGTTTGTAAATCTGTGGAATTCTCTGCCCCAGAGAGCTGTGGAGGCTGGGTCATTAAATACATTTAAGGTGGAGATAGACAAATTTTTGCATGATAAAGAAGTGAAGGGCTATGGGGAATGGGCAGGGAAGTGGCTTTGAGGCCAAGATCAGCCATGATCTTATTGAATGGCGGAGCAGGCTCGAGAGGCCAAGTGGCCTACTCCTGCTCCTATTTCTTATGTTCTTAGACCTGTCAAAAGTATGAATGGGGATCACTGAAAAAACACGTTAAAACATTAAATACATTTTTAAAAAACCATCACATTTTTAAAATGAGTTAAAATTACATTAAATTAAATATTTTAAACAAATTAAATTTTTTGAAAAAAGTAATTAAAGTTTTTTACGGGGCTAAAAATAAACTTCCCATTTTTAAAAGTATTTTTAAATTATAAATGAGTGAAAAAATTTTTTTTTAATTTACTTTTTTAAACTCTTATGCTGGTAAAAGCAGGCCTTACGCCTGCTTTTTACCAGGCGTAAGATTTTTAAGTGATTTCAGCGGGCAGAGGTTCTGCAGAAAGCGGAATCTCCACCTGCAGAGGCCCATCTCCAGGGTAGGCAGATCAGAAATGCCGGTTTTCAGCGCATGCGCTTCGCACGCCTGAAACCGGCATTTCCGATGTCCCTGCAGGTGTGTACAGAGCTCGTACGCACCCGTAGGGATCGGAAAGTACGGGCCATTGCTTTTCCTTCATCATCGCTGGGTCAAAATCCTGGAACTCCCTCCCTAACCACACTGTGGGAGTTCCATCACCACACAATGCAGCGGTTCAAGAAGGCGGCTCACCACCACCTTCTCAAGGGCAACTAGTGATGGGCAATAAATGCTGGCCTTGCCAGCGACACCCACATCCCAGGAATGAATTTTAAAAACTTACACCCTCCCCATAGTTCCTAGCAGGCTGCAATGTTTTTCCCCCATTTGTTTTTTTTTAAGAAGAGGAGGAGGATCAATGCAGGGACAATAGGCTGCTCTGGGAGCACAGGAGACACATTGCAACCACCTGCCGGTACCTCACATCCAGAATATACAGAGCTTGTTCTCTAGCTGATCCACGAGCAATGCTTGCAGAGGCTGTGTTTCACAAAGGAAGCTATCGATTAGTCATGCCAGATGCTGCAATCTGACAGCTAGCTCCCCCTAGGCACTGCACTTCAGTGGCTGAAGGTCACAATTGCCCTGAACTTTTATGCTGTGGGATCATTTCAGGCTGCCTTAGTGGACATCGGTAACATCAGCTGTATATAAATGCATAAAGCAAGTCACATATGCATTGTTTGCTAAAGCAAGCCAATTCATCCAGTTATCATGGACAACCGCCTGCAGCCTGAAGGGCTACTGAAATTTTATTCCGCAAGGTCCAAGAAATCCTAGGTTGTTCCTTCGAAGTCATACAAGCACCCTTCATTAATCCTATCACCTACGTTAACAGGAAAGATCTCCAATCTCTCAAATGTAATAAACAGGAATACATCATGAAGTGGTTTAGCATTTTTCTGGCAGCTGTTGTGATGCCTTTAATTTTAAGGTAATTCACCATGCCTGCACTCTGACCTAGGAAGGCTAGTTTCTCTGGACCCTGGGAGATTATATCCTCTATGGTCTTGGCTGATGACATTTGTGGTTTTCCCTAAGACACCAGTGCAGCACCGCTATAACAAGGCCAGCTCTTCCACCCCAGATGTCATAAAATACACAGTTGGAATTCTGAAGGCACACTTTAGGTGTCTGGATCAGTCTGCAATATAGTCCACCCCGGGTCTCAAAGGTTGTGGTGATGTGCTAGCCTCTGTACAACTTAGCCTTACAAAGCAGCTTCATCATAGAGACCCTGGAAGGAAGGCACCTAAAAGAAACATATGTACACACAGGAACTTTACAGCTGCCATTACTTCAATGAAAATGTATACTGTGTGTACCTACTGTTTCATTCCACATGTCTCCGTGATGCTAGTTCTCTTGAGCCTAGTTTGTTATTTTCTTCAGGACTATCTGTGTAGCAAGAGTGCTGGAGGTGGCTGACTGTTGCCTTCCAATAGGAGCCTCTTGAGACTGATTGCCCACTGTCGCATGGTAGGTAAGTCCTGAGATGGGCCAGCTATAGGCTGACTTCTTGGATTTCTGTATGGGCATACTGGCCCTGTCTCCTTTCTGTCAAGTGTGCAGGCATCTGAAGGGGGTTGGTGGGAGAGTGCACATGGGCTGCCATCCTGAGAGAGATCAGTATCTGTCTATAGTGCCTCTGTCATTGCAGCCTGCACTGAAGGGCGGCCTGAAGCTGCTACTTGCTTCAGAGGGTCTGTAGTACTGCAGTGCTGTTGATCAAGGTGCTACACATGTAGAAAGTTGATTCCTCCAATTGACTCGACATTGGCTGCACATACATTTGATGCTCTGCAAGCATCCGTTGAACAGCCGGGCCTATGAGCCCTGGGTCCTGAGGTTTTTTTAGCAGGGGATGACCTCTTCCTCAATCACTGATATCTTCCTCCTTATCTGCCACTCCAGCTTTTTCTGCCCCTTGTGCTTTGTGCATCACCCTGTGCACTCCACTCAGGCTCATTATGTACTGCCCCTCAGCTGGTTGTTTCTGCGGTGGTGCCTGGCATGGAGAAAGTGATTGACGGTGTGCATGATGACGTGCTGACAGGCCAGAAGGAGTGGGATATGGGAAATCCTTCTCTGCTTCTTGGTGTGGTGTATCTAGAGGAGGACAGAAGAAAGGTTAGATGGTGTTGCTGAGTACCAGACCGTGTGACTTTCAGTAGAAGGAGTGACATACGGGTTTTATGATATAGTTTGCTGACAGGTTATGCCATTGGAGCCTGCACTGCTGGTTGGCCTGGAGCTGCTACATACAGTACTTCAGGGTGGACTGTAGTACTACAAACTGCTACAGCTGAGAAGGAAGAGAATCGGACTGTCATGACAAACCTGCAACTGACACTTGCCTTCTGATTCCCTATCTCCCACATTCCAACACATCTTCCGAGTGTGGCGTGAGAGAACGTAGCTTAGGGGTTCCATCATTGCTATTTTCTCTCGTGTGCCAAGGGTATTCTGCTTTAAGGAGAATGTAAGAAGTGAGAATGCAGTCACATCGCGGTGTCAACAGGTGACTGCTGTAAAAGCTCTTCAAATAAAGAGAAGCTAAAGAGGAAAAAGTAAACTTGTTGCAACGTATTTTCTTCAGGAAAAGCTCCATCCTGTGTGAGCCATTTCCAGAGATTGTATAATAACCCTGTTGTCACTCTTATTCCCTGCCAAGTTTAAAATTGAAAGGCCTTTAGAATATCTTTCTTAGCCAATTTTTGCCTATCTTGTTCGAAGCTATAGTTGGTGATTATTTCTGTCTGTGCAGTGTGATAGTAATGCACAATCTTGGAATGAAAGTACACAGTCCGAAGACTTACGAAGACTAATATATTTGTATCTAACTTAGACCTTCCACAAATATTCTTCAATTCAGAACATTTTCAATCAATGCATTTAGTAAAGATCTAAATTGATTCAAAGTAAGACATGAGTTGTATTTTTCATTAGGGAACAGCTGAAAAAAGCCGCACATTATTTGCTATGCCAATTTTGAAAATTATTTTCCTTGTTTTTTAACAGAGTTCAAATGGGCCTGTGCGGCGCTCCATGCATGAAAAAGCGGTTGATCGTAGAAATATAAACAAGGAGCACAACAGCAACTTTAAGGCCGGATATGTTCCCATTGATGAAGAGAGACTGCACAGGACAGGGTTACGAGGTCGTAAGGGCAATCTGGCTATTTGTGTAATTGTCCTTATGTTTATCCTGGCGGTGATTAATTTAATTGTGAGTACAATGTTTTGGCAATATGTTGATAATAATAGACAATACTCAGTGTTAATAGGAATACATATGATTGTAATATACAAAATTAAGAAAATTCTGATAATTATTTAAGCAATACTAGTGCAGAATCTGAAAGTGTTAACTTTTCAGCTCTTGGAACAGCTGTGTGTCTCCACATTGCCATAATCTTGCTCATCATAGTGATTTTGTCCTTTAGGTTGGTCAGTGCACTCATACAAATTAGTTTTTTTTTGTTTTGTACAAGCTTAGTAACCATGCTGGTTACATGGTTGAATTCTAACTCCAGAACATTGATTTAGTACATCATGTTTATGTGACTTGTACTGTAATTTGTTGTCTGCATAATAGCATTGTCTCCAGTACAAATGTGTGTAAAGGATGGTTAATCTTTAACTTCTGTGTTCTCCTTTAGTCCTCTTGCTATTTTTATGTTGATGATCATTTACCTAAACTGCATCAGTTGATAAGTAAGGAATTGAGAATGCTGTTTTGTATCACGAATAAGAAGAGCATTTATGCTCTTATTGTGTAAGTTAATTGAGCCACTTGTTACCCTTTTTATGTTTCAGTGCTCCATTTCTGCATGGTATACTGCCATAGTGCAGTATGCATACTAGTAGGGTCTATTGGCAGAAATGAAATACCTATAAATGCAATAATTTGGGCAATCTTTCCAAATGACAGCAAGAAGAGCATTTTAAAATAGTAGATTATTTATCTCAGGTCAGTAGTGCTTTTGACTCCTGATTTGAGCTGAAGTGTCTGTCACAGATAACATCAGCTGGCATTAAACTCCTGAGAACTCTTTGGATACACATCAACCATATTTTAAGCATGCTTATCATTCTGATAGACCTTGATTAAAAATAATTCAAAAAGAAACTTTAAACTTCAGTGTGATTATAAAAAGTAACATGCGTTTTGATAACATCTCGACTAGAACTATTACTTGCTTCCCGATTACTGTTCTAAATCTGTTACTTTTGGACTCTTTATAGTAGTGACACTACAGGGGAACCCATGACCTTCTGACACCGAGTGTAGAGTGCTATTACTGAGTCAAGGATGACACCTAAAGTGGTGAAGCTGGTTCATGTGACACAATGAAAAGTATTAAAGCAGCTAGTAGTTCTATCTAATGTCTGTTGAAGAATTTCAACTCGTTTAGCAGCTTGTCTGACTGTGTACTTGCACTAGTTCATGGTTTTAACAAGAATGTGTGTGAAAGGGCTTCACTGTGGTGATTTTGTTTTAGATATTTTCTCTTTATTTTTTTTCAAAGAGCTGTGTATTTATGAAATTATCGATGGCAAAATAACCTTTAGAATGTTATGTTTTGAAAAATAGATTATTTTGAAAACAATTGTAAATATTTGTATGGCAGTCTAGTACTTTTCCTGTGACACTCATTCACTTGAAGTAGTCCAAATGATAGGTACCCCTAGATCCCAGACTCCTATTGGAAGCCAATTAGTTAAATGATTGTCCAGTACAAACTGTTCTGAACCAAGTTTCAGGATAAAAAAACAACCTTCGTTGTTTAGCAGCAGTGGTGCAATTGTGCAATTGAAATTGTTCATTTATTTTAAAACTAAAAATACGGCTGGATTGTACTGATTATCAATTGGCTTTCCAGTTATATAACATGTTACGGTGGAACATCCCTCATTGTGTTCATTTAGCAAGGGAACAAGGGGTAAACATGACTGTTACTATTTCAGATTACACTTGTTATCTGGGCTGTAATTCGAATCGGTCCCAATGGCTGTGATAGTATGGAGTTCCACGAGGAAGGGTTGCTACGGTTCAAACAGGAGTCTGACATGGGAGTGGTATATCCCATGCACAAGAGCACTGTGGGAGGCAGAAAAGATGAAGACTTGTTGATCACTGGCAACAACCAACCAGTAAGCCTAACTTTTAATATTTTAAAGTTTTACAAGTACAATAAAGGATAAACAACGTGAATACAGTTTCGAAAAAAATGGCTGAGGTTATCAAAGCTCTAAACTAGATATGGAGAGTTGACATAAGCATGAACCATCATAATATACAGTGGGCAAACAGGGGCGAAACCATGAGAGAAATCCCTCAAAATAGTTGAATTTCCATGAGGGGCTAGAAATACAAAGATATTCATCTAGAGTCCCCCAAAGATCTATCCT
Organism: Somniosus microcephalus; assembly: GCF_052327205.1. NCBI lineage: Eukaryota > Metazoa > Chordata > Chondrichthyes > Squaliformes > Somniosidae > Somniosus > Somniosus microcephalus. Next base: position 5,336,954 of record NC_140996.1, on the reverse strand, counting down.
TGGCCCCTTCCCATTTCTCAGCTACATGCTGCCCTTGGCGACATCATCCGAAAACACAACGCAAGATTCCACATGTAAGCTGATGATACCCAGCTCTACCTCACCACCACCACCTCTCTCGACCTCCACTGCATCTGATTTGTCACGCTGCTTGTCTGACATCCAGTACTGGATGAGTACAAATTTCCTCCAATTAAATATTGGGAAGACCTAAGCCATTGTCTTCGGGGAGACCATTAATTCTGTTCCTGAGCCACCTATTCCACCCCCTTCCGTGGCCACTGTCTGAGGCTGAACCAGACTGTTCCAATCTCGGCGCCCTAACCCTGAGCTGAGCTTCTGACCCTCCTCCCTCCCCCTCCAATATGCTTTCCCAACACCAAGACCGCCTACTTCCACATCTAATATTGCCCCTCTCCGCCCCTGCCTCAGCCCATCTGCTGATGAAATCCTCATCCATGCTTTTGGTACCTCCAGATTTGATGATTCTGGTGCTCTCCTGGTCAATCGCCCATCTTCCACCCTTTGTAAACTTCAGCTCATCCAAAGTTCTGCTACCTGTATCCCAACTTGCACCAGGTCGCGCTCCCCCATCATCCCTGTGCTCGCTGTCCTACGTTTACTCCTAGTCAAGCCACCAACTCAAATTTAAAATTCTCATCCTTATACTCAAATCCCTCCATAGCCTCGCCCCTCCCTATCTCTGTAAGCTCCTCCAGCCCTACAATCCTCTGAGATCTCTGCGTTCCTCCAATTCTGGCCTTTTGTGCACCTCGATTTCCTTTGCCTCACCATTGGTGGCCGTGCCTTTAGCTGTCTATGCTTTAAGCTCTGGAATTCCCTCCCTAAATCTCTCCACCTCTCTCCTTTAAGAGCCTTAAAACCTACCTCTTTGACCAAGCTTTTGGTCACCTGTTCTAATACCTCCTTTTCTGGCTCGGTGTCAATATTTGTTTGATAACACTCCTGTGAAGTGCCTTGGGATGTTTTACTACGTTAAAGGTGCTATATAAATGCAAGTTGTTATTAAAGCCCTCTGCGTGTTGGTTCAGTAGAATGTTGTCGCGCCACGTTCATGTTTAAGCTAATAAGGACAGCACAGTTCCAGAGGGACCAAGACAGACACATACCACAAGACCGCGGACAAGATACAGCCCACTGCCCTTTATTCAAATTAACTGATCATTCAATTTATTTAGCACTAAATTCCCACTTTGTGATGTTATTTACATTGTTTAATTTGTTATTGGTAATTACATTTTTTAGCATAAACATAATTTGGAATTATCAGGTACAGACTACAGAGGTGTGCTAGCAACTTCAAAAATGAGGACCCTCTAAAAGGGTAGAGGTTCAGGAAGGAATGAGGTAGTAGGGAAGGGCATGTGGGTAGAGAGGGGTTGTTTATGAATTTATCTACATAACCACAAACAAAATTGAAAGCTTAACAACAACTTGCATTTATATAGCATCTTTAACGTAGCAAAACATCCCAAGGCACTTCACGAGCAATATCAATTAAAAAAAATTGACACCAAGACACAGAAGGAGATATCAGGACAGATGACCAAAAGCTTGGTCAAAGAGGTAGGTTTTAAGGAGGATCTTAAAGGAGGAGAGAGAGGTTTAGGGAGGGAATTCCAGACCTTAGGGCGAAGGCAGCCGAAAGCACGGCTGCCAGTGGTGGAGCGATTAAAATCGGGGATGTGCAAGATGCCAGAATTGGAGGAGCGCAGAGATAGAGAGGGGCGAGGCCATGGAGGGATTTGAAAACAAGGATGAGGATTTTAAAATTGAGGCGTTGTCGGACCGGGAGCCAGTGTCGGTCAGCAAGCACAGGGGTAATGGGTGAACGAGACTTGGTGCGAATTAAGATACGGCAGTAGAGTTTTGGATGAGCACAAGTTTATATAGGGTGGAAGATGGGAAGCTGGCCAGGAGAGCATTGGAATAGTCAAATCTAGAGGTAACAAAGGCATGGATGAGGGTTTCAGCTGCAGGTAAGCTGAGACAGGGTCGGACTTGGCTGATGTTATGGAGGTGGAAGTAGGCAGTCTTGGTGATGGAGCGGATATGTGGTCGGAAGCTCATCTCAGGGTCAAACACAACACCAAGGTGTGTGCTTGTGATACTTACATTGGCTGGTAGGTATTGCAGATTGTCGTCTTGAATGCGTAGATGACCTGTCTTCTGCTGGTGTGTTTGTGCCTGGGTGATGACCAAATTGCAGATGTATAGTGGTAGAACCCATTGCATATGTATATGTGGTCAGCTAAAATTGCAATATACAGGAAACTCTTTGGTATCTGGCACCGACGGGACCGGCGTGTTGCCAGTTGATTAAAAATTCCGGATGACGGAGAGGGTTATCTACCGAGGCTATTTTTAACAAACAAAAACAAAAAAAATCAAGAAATGTGCAGTATACAGTAATTGGGTACTCGCCTACAGAATGTTGTGTTAAATGGATGGTGGAAGATGCTTCATTAAGTACAGTACTGCCAGTTGAGGGTAATCCATAACTCTTTAATTACTTAACAGTAAAACAAAACTTATACAGTAAACAACTGTATACAGTACTGTAGTTGACTGTACACACAGAAAAACGGCGGATCGGAAGAGACTACCGCAGCGCGGGAGAGTCAGACTCCTGTTATTGAGGTGTTCGGACTTCTGACAGCGCCAAGAAGCCGAGTAGTGGCAATTTGGAGAACTACCCTCACTGACTAACTCAGCCACCGCGGGAGACTCTGACTTGGACTCGGCAACATTTCCGGTTATTGAGGTGTTGTTTTCGGAGTATGAATTTTGCCGCTTAATAGAGAATTCCGGAAATTTAGGTGCCGTTTAAACAAGAGTTTCCTGTAAAAGGTTTATTACAACTCCATATTGATGGAAGCTTTTTATAATAAAGTTGTGCTGTGGATAGTAGAAATAATGTACCTCCTGATCATTAACTAGCTAAGTGGAAATGTGATTATTATTGATTCCATGGGTATTTGTGATAGTAATATTTTCTTTTAAAGTAGTAACTAACTGGTAAGAGAAGCTTGTACATTCTGAACAGGTGTAAAAGTATAAGACCGAAGCTATTGAGTAAGCATCAGTAACAGTGGAAATGTGATCATTGTCCCATTACAATAAAATGTACTTCTACAACTAATACAGCACAGTATGAGTGAACATATTGGTATTTTCCAATTTAGCGTGCCAAAGCCTATAAAAAAGATTCCTACATCTTTATTAAAAATGTACAGGCATACACTTTGGGCCCAAATATCTTTAAACGCAACCAGTTATAAGAATTATTGTAAGTACTATGTCATCTGTAATTTGTGTAATGTTAAAATCCAATAGCTAACAATGCAAAACATTTCTTAGTATTTTTTATAGTGCAGCGTATTCCTGAAAGTGGCCACCTTTTTATTTCCTTTTTTAGGCTTCTTTGTTCCACATACCATTCCTCATCTTTGGAAGGAGAGGGGAGAAGGTAATTGACCTGCTTCCCTATCTCTCCCAATGGTTCTTCATGAGGTGCATAAGAGTAGACTCAGATGTTTTCTTTCCTGCCCTGTGGGGAAGCGCCTGGCTTAAACTTGCTGCCTCTTTCCGACAGCATAGCTGAAATTGAAAACTCACCTTGTTGGAGCAAGTCTTGTGGATCCAACCCTAAGATCTGCCCCTCTGTGTCAACCAGCCAAATGGTTATTTATTTGGTAACTTGAAGGGTGGCAAAGAAAAACAAACCTGGATGAGTTCCTGTGCAATTCTTGTTCGTGTTGCATATTAATGCACCTATAGATTCATAATCATAACTTTTGCTTCTATGCCCCTTTAGGTGGTGTTTCAGCAGGGAACAACCAAGCTCAGTGTAGAGAAGGACAAAACCTCCATCACCAGTGACATTGGCATGTCTTTTGTTGATCCCCGGACCCAGAAAACTGTGTTCAGCACTGACTATGATAACCATGAGTTCCATTTGCCCAAAGGCGTGAAGACGCTGAATGTACAGAAGGCATCCACAGAAAGGGTTAGTGTTCAACATGTTAGGTTTTTTCAATGTTAAAGATATCATGCTATGTCACACACAAGAGCTGCAATTTTATTCTTCTCTTAGGCAGTCCCTCGGAGGATGATTTGCTTCCACATTAAAAATGAGTTCGCAGGTGACTGATTAGTCCAATGCGGGACCTACAGTCTCTGTCACAGTTGGGGCAGACGGTGGTTGAAGGGGCGGGTGGGTGGGGTGCTTGGGTTGACGTGCGCTCCTTGCGCTGCCTGCGCTTGGCTTCCGCTTGCTCCCGGCGAAGAGATTCGAGGTGTTCGGCGCCTTCCCGGATGCTTCTCCTCCACTTTGTGCGGTCTTGGGCCAGGGATTCCCAGGTGTCGGTGGGGATGTTACACTTTTTCAAGGAGGTTTTGAGGGTGCCCTTGAAGCGTTTCCTCTGGAGCTCTCTTGCCGTGCCGGAGTTCCGAGTAGAGCGCTTGTTTTGGGAGTCTCGTATCGGGCATGCGGACAATGTGATCCGTCCATCGGAGCTGATCGAGCGTGGTCAAAGCTTCAATGCTGGGTTTGTTCGCCTGAGCGAGAACACTGACATTGGTGCGCCTATCCTGCCAATGGATTTGCAGGATCTTGCAGAGGAAGCGTTGGTGGTACCTCTCCAGTGCTTTGAGGTGCCTGCTGTACATGGTCCATGTCTCTGAGACATACAGCAGGGTGGGTATCACTGCTGCTCTGTAGACCATGAGCTTAGTGCCGGGTTTGAGGTCCTGGTCTTCAAACACTCTTTTTCTCAGGTGACCGAAGGCTGCACTGGCACACTGAAGGCGGTGTTGGACTTCGTCGTCGACGTCTGCCCTTGTTGACAGTAGGCTCCCGAGGTATGGAAAGTGGTCCACGTTGTCCAAGGCCTTGTCGTGGATTTTGATAATCGGGGGGCAGTACTGTGTGGTGGGGGCAGGTTGGTAGAGGACCTTTGTCTTACGGATGTTTAGTGTAAGGCCCATGCTCTCGTACGCTTCGGTATAGTGAGAGTATATCACTCTGTGATTTCATAATCTGGCCACTGAGCTCCCACAAATGCAAAATGCTTTCTGAAAATTGTTTCAGCTACCATTTTTCTTTCTCCATAATTGAAATTTCTACTGTCCAAAATAAGGGTTGAAACAAATCAAAAATTAAAAATGTTTATTTCACAACAGTGTAGGAGTCTGTGCACTCCTAACAAAAACACTGTGAACTAAACTGGTAGTTAACAAACTTCGTTTAATGCACTGAAAGTATTACAAAACAAAAACGCAGGAGAAACTCCAAACAGGTCTGTATACTAGCTCACTCCACGAGGACTAACTGGATACGCCCTCCAACCCTGACGTCATCACGTTTCCCGCCGTTGGGAACGTCACGTGATGACGTCATCGCGTCAGATCGCGATTTTATTGATCCCGCGCTGTTTAAACAGGGCAAACATTACAAGGTAACAATAATGATTAAAGACAATTGTACAAGTTACTGTGAGAGTCTCTTTGGTGGCTTTGCCACATACGCCCCCCCAGAATTGTCTGTAATGAGGAAAGTCAATCGCCGAGGAGGTCGGACAAGCCTGTTTGACCGACTCCTAAATTCCTGGAGAGGAAAACGCTGAGCAGGTGGCGAGCTGGCAGGTAGCACGGTGCGGTTAGGTGTAGCGGCGGCCGGCCCCGGCGCGGAGGCTGCGCCAGTTCGACCGGCTGTTCGAGGTCCAGGTGCGCAGGTTTGAGGCGATCAACAGAGATGTGATCAAGCTTGCCCCCAACGTCGATCACAAAACTCTTGTCCCCGGTCTGTAGAGCTTGGAACGGACCTGCATAAGGAGGTGCGAGCAGGGTACGATGGCCGTCTTGGCGCACAAAGACGAACTTGGCCTTTGACAGCTCCCCAGGGATGTTGGAAGAAGGCAAACTGTGCTGCGAGGTCGGAACTGGGCGGAAACACTGAGCCGCGTCCCGATGGGCCTCTCGCTGACTGGCTGCAGACCACGGCCGCGTAGGGGACGGCAGGAACTCACCCGGAACTCGAAGAGGCTGACCGTAAACCATTTCCGTGGCCGACGACTGTAGATCCTCCTTCGGCGCCGTGCGCAGTCCTAGCATCACCCACGGCAGTTTATTGACCCATGCTGCATCTAGAAGGCTGGCCCTGAGCGACGCCTTCAATGAACGGTGGAACCGCTCGCACAAGCCGTTCGCTTGCGGGTGATAAGCCGTAGTGCGGTGTAGTTTAGTGCCCAATACTGAGGCCACCTCATTCCATAGTTCCGACGAAAATTGCAGCCCGCGATCCGACGAAATATCCGCAGGGACACCAAACCAGGCTACCCATGATGAAATGAAGGCTCGCGCGACATCCGCAGAGGTGGTGGACGTCAGGGGAACCGCCTCCGGCCACATCGTGGTGCGATCCACCATTGTCAGAAGGTGCGTAAAACCACGGGACGGTGAAAGTGGGCCCACTAGGTAAACGTGAATGTGGTCGAAACGCCGCTCCGGTACCTCGAAGGTGGCCAGAGGAGTCCTGACGTGCCATTGCACCTTGGCCTATTGACAAACCACACAAGTGTTCACCCAGTCGCGGACGTCTTTGCGTATTCCTCTCCATACGAATTTGGAGACTAGCAGCTTCTGCGACGCCCGCACTCCAGGATGCGACAGCCCGTGTATGGCGTCGAAAACGCCTCGGCGCCAGGTGGACGGCACAATCGGACGGGGTGCACCCAACGAAACGTCGCAGAGTAGAGTGGTACCTGCCGCATGGAACGGTACATCTCTCGGCTGGAGGCTGGCGGGGACAGAACGAAAGGCCTGAGTCTCCAGGTCGGCTGCCATTCTTGCGAAGTCAATGCCTAATTGAACGGCCTGGACGGCGGCGCGGGAGAGGCGATCAGCGACAACGTTGTCCTTGCCGGCCACGTGCCTGACGTCGGTGGTGAACTCGGAGATATAAGTCAGCTGCCGTTGTTGCCGAGCCGACCACGGTTCAGCTGTCTTGGCCATCGCGAACGTCAATGGCTTGTGGTCAACAAACGCAGTAAAGTGGCGCCCTTCGAGGAGGAATCGGAAGTGGCGGATGGTCAAAAACAAAGCTAACAGCTCCCTGTCGAAAGTACTGTATCAACGTTCGTGCCGTTGCAGCTGGCGGCTAAAAAATGCCAGAGGCTGCCATGCGCCATCGACCCATTGCTCCTGGACCGGCCCCCACAGCGTAATCCGACACGTCCGTCGTGAGGGCGATTATAGCTCCTGGCAGGGGATGTGCCAACATCGTCGCGTTCGCGAGCGCGGTCTTCGTATCCTCGAAGGCGTGACCCATTTCTTGCGACCAAACCACGGGCTCCTTTCCCGTCTTGCCCCTGAGGGCGTCGTAGAGCGGCCGCATGATCTGTGCGGCCCTGGGGACGAACCGGTGGTAAAAATTAACCATCCCCAGGAACTCCTGTAAGGCTTTCACGGATTGCGGCTTCGGGAACGCCGTGATCGCCTCCACCTTAGCTCGAAGCGGCGTTGCCCCTGCGGTAGTTATGCGGTGACCGAGAAAATCGAGCTGCGCCAGGCCGAAACGGCATTTGTCCGGGTTCACAATGAGGCCGTGCTGCTGAAGCCATCGAAAAAGGACACGGAGATGCTTGAGGTGTTCATCCTTTGTGGTGCTAGCAATCAGAATGTCATCCAAGTAGACGAACAAAAAATCGAGGTCCCGCAGAACCGAGTCCATAAGGCGCTGGAACGCCTGCGCCGCATTTTTAAGCCCAAAGGGCATGCGGAGGAATTCAAAAAGTCCAAAAGGGGTGAGGACAGCCGTCTTTTGGACATCCTGGGGGTGCACTGGGACCTGATGGTACCCACGGACGAGGCCGACCTTTGAGAATATTGACTTCCCCGCCAAATGCGCAGAGAAATCTTGTATGTGGGGGATGGGGTAACGGTCGGGCGTCGTTATCTCATTGAGGCGACGATAGTCGCCACAGGGCCGCCATCCCCCGCCGGGCTTTGGGACGATGTGGAGCGGTGAAGACCAGGGACTACTGGACCGGCGAATAATCCCCAGCTTCTCCATTGCGGCGAACTCCGCCTTCGCCGCCGTGAGCTTGCTGGGCTCCAAACGGCGCGCCCTGGCGTAGACGGGAGAGCCGGTTGTCGAAATATGATGTTCCACCCGATGCTTGGCAGTCGAAGCTGAAAAGGTGGGCTTTGTCAGCTCGGGGAAGTCCCCGAGAAGGCGGGAGAAGTCGTCGGGAGGTGGCCGCGCGCAGGAGACCGAGTGCGGTGCAGCCGTGCTGCTCGCACCTGAAATACCGTCGAGCGAGGCGGCGTGAACGAGGCGTCGATTTTTCACATCCACCAACAGGCCGTTGGCGCCTAAAAAGTCGGCGCCCAAAAGGGCCTGCGAAATTTGAGCGGTGACGAAATCCCAGGTAAAGCGCTGGCCACCGAAACAGACTTGCACCTGTCGTTTCCCGCAAGTGCGGATCGTACCCCCGTTGGCAGCTTGGACAAAAAACGACGGCCCGAGATGGAGTCGGTTAAATACATGAGATTCCCAGAGTCGCCGATCGCCATCGTGGCTGCGGGAGACGCACCGGACCCGGTGTTCTTGACTCGCGGCGGTCTGTTCGATGGTCTGGGCACGAAACCACATGGTGGTCGGCAGCAGCGGGCCTTCGGGCCGAAACGAGTGTGGTAGTAACAGTAACCGGCCGTTGGAGGCGCCGGGGCTGGGCCCCTCGGGGCGGGGTGTTGCGCGATGGCGCAGTATTGCTGCCGGACCGCGTAAATTTTATCCGCCTCTTCGGCGAGCGCGATGCAATCCTCGGTGTCCGATCTGGCGAGGGTTGCCTGGACGTGTTCGGGCAGCTGCGTAAGGAACAGCTCGCGGAACAGGAAACATGGGGGTTCGGACCCCAGGAGCGTTAGCATGTGGCTCATTAGTTCCGAGGGTTTGGAGTCACCTAACCCTGGTAGTGTCAGTAAGCGGCGAGTGCGCTCCGCCTTGGTAAGGCCAAATACCTGCAGCAGCCGAGTCTTGATGGCTACATACTTGTCAGCATTCGGGGGGTTCTCCAGAAGGCTGATGATCCTCGACGCCGTCGAGCTATCGAGGGCGGAGACCACGTACAAATATCGGGTCTGGTCCTGCACGATGTTGTGGAGTTCAAATTGCGCCTCGGCCTGCACAAACCAGGAGGCCGCCTGTTGTTCCCAGAATTGGGGGAGCTTCAAGGCCACAGCGTTGGCATCCATCACTGGCCTGCGTTCCGTGTCCACCGCGAAAAACGATCGCGAGGATTCGGGGTCACCAATGTAGGAGTCTGTGCACTCCTAACAAAAACACTGTGAACTAAACTGGTAATTAACAAACTTAGTTTAATGCACTGAAAGTATTACAAAACAAAAACGCAGGAGAAACTCCAAACAGGTCTGTACACTAGCTCACTCCACGAGGACTAACTGGAAACGCCCTCCACCCCTGACGTCATCACGTTTCCTGCCGTTGGGAACGTTACGTGACCCACGTGATGACGTCATCGCGTCAGATCGCGATTTTATCGATCCCGCGCTGTTTAAACAGGGCAAACATTAAAAGGTAACAATAATGATTAAAGACAATTGTACAAGTTACTGTGAGAGTCTCTTTGGTGGCTTTGCCACAAAGTCATGATAAATTTGTAAAACATTGATCAGCTACAGTTAGAGTACTGTGTGTGATTTTGGGCGCACTATTATAGAAAGGACATTAAAGCCAAAGAAAACATACAGCATAGATTTACCAGGATAATGCCAGGATGGGAAACTATAGTTATGAGGAGAGATTTGAGGTACTAGGGCTATTTCTACTGGACTACTGAAGGCTAAGAGGTTTTTAAAATTATAACAAAAGGCACTGCTTCAGAATGACTGCAGAAGGTAAATTCCTTTGTATTAGATTGGATTTCAGTATTGTTCTTGGTGTCTGTTTTCTGTGAAAACTGAAACTGAATGGCCTGACATATGAAAAGTATAGTTACAGTGGGAGTGCAGTACCACCTGAACTTCTTATGACTTAAGCTGCAGTTATACCCAATATTCCATTCAGTTGTATTATAGGGAAAAAATAAAGTACACAAGAATGCAATTTTTCAGTGACAGATTTAGAATTTAATAAAGGTAGAAGTGAGCTCCAATTGTGTAAAATGTATTTCCTATGGGCAGTTTGGAGGCATGGCTCCCCAGGAAATTTTGTGAAACTCCCAGCAAGCTGAAGAGTTTTGCGATTCATAATTTGGTGTCAAAATAATTTATATTGCAACGGGTTTAATATATATAAAATATTAAAGTAAAATTTGTTACAAGTGACTATTAATATTGGTTTTTGCCCCATCAGAAGATAATACTCAGTGAGTATCACAAAAGCTATAATGCATGCAGGTGCCATAGCTTCTGCTGGATCAACAGGCTGCTCTTTAAGAGATGGATCCATCTGCTACTTTCTGTTCTAAGGAATCTAGTTGCAAAATAATGGTCTTTTTAAGTGAGGCAGAACCTAAGTGTCAGTCTGGAGGTGACAAAGGCATGATTGAGGGTTTAGTAGCAGATGTACTGAGAGACCGGGGGTGAGGTGGCTGATGTTACGTTGGGGGATGTAGGCAAGATTTGGAGAGGATATGGGGCCAGAAGCTCAGTTCGGGTTGAAGATGATGTCGAGGTTGCGGACTGCGTGAAACAGTGACAGGTGGGAAATAACAACAGAAAATGCTGGAAATACTCAGCAGGTCAGGCAGCATCAGTGGAGAGAGAAACAGAGTTAACGTCTCAGGTTGATGACCCTTCATCATAACTGGAAAAAGTTAGAGAAGTAACAGATTTTTAAGCAAGTGTGGGGGCAGGAAGAGGGAGGAGGGGAGGAAAGAACAAAGGGAAGGTCTGTGATAGGCTGGAAGGCAGGAGAGATTAAATGACAAAAGGGATGATGGCACAAGGTAAAAGCAGATGGTAATGGGACAAGTTAAACAAAAGATGACTCAAGATGAGGTGTAAATGGCAATGGCAGAATCATCAACAGCTGCCAAGTGAGAGAATTTTTTTTTTAAAGATATAGAGGCCGAGTGACGGGTGGGAAATGGAGTCAGTGCCAAAGGTACGGAGTTTCTTCTGGAGGGCAAAGACAATGGCTTCCCAATGTTTAGCTGGAGGAAATTGTGGCTCATAGAAAACTAGCCGTCAGACAAGCAGCCAGACAGCACAGAGACAGTGGAGAAGTCAAGAGGTAGAACTGGGGGTCATGCGCGTACACTTGGAAGCTGATCATATGGCTGTGGATGATGTCGCCAAGGCACAGAATGCCGATGAGGAAGAGGGCAAGGAAGGATCATTGGGGGGACTCCATAGTTCACAGTGCAGGCTGTGGATGCTCCGGTTATGAATATATACAGTGGAACTAAGTGAGGGCAGTTTGGCAGAGTTGGACAATGGAGGAGAGGTGCTGGAGGAGAATGGTGTGATCAACCGCATCAAATGCTGCTGGGAGGACAAGGAGGGACAATGCACCATGGTCACAGTCACAGAGAATGTCATTCATAACTTTGGTTAGGGCTATTTTCATGCTGTGGGGGGCACAGTGCAGCATACTTCCCGCCTCGGTCCTCAACCTTCGGTCCGGCGGACGGGGGTACGATCCGCACTTGCGGGAAACGACGGGTGCAAGTCTGTTTCGGTGGCCAGCGCTTTACCTGGGATTTCGTCACCGCTCAAATTTCGCAGGCCCTTTTGGGTGCCGATTTTTTAGGCGCCAACGGCCTGTTGGTGGATGTGAAAAATCGACGCCTCGTTCACGCCGCCACACTCGACGGTATTTCAGGTGCGCGCAGCACGGCTGCACCGCACTCGGTCTCCTGCGCGCTGCCACCTCCCGACGACTTCTCCCGCCTTTTCGGGGACTTCCCCGAGCTGACAAAGCCCACCTCTTCAGCTTCGACCGCCAAGCATCGGGTGGAGCATCATATTTCGACAACGGCTCTCCCGTCTACGCCAGGGCGCGGCGTTTGGTGCCCAGCAAGCTCGCGGCGGCGAAGGCGGAGTTCGCCGCAATGGAGAAGCTGGGGATTATTCACCGGTCCAGTAGTCCCTGGTCTTCACCGCTCCACATCGTCCCAAAGCCCGGCGGGGGGTGGCGACTATCGTCGCCTCAATGAGATAACGACGCCCGACCGTTACCCCATCCCCCACATACAAGATTTCTCTGCGCATTTGGCGGGGAAGTCAATATTCTCAAAGGTCGGCCTCATCCGTGGGTACCATCAGGTCCCAGTGCACCCCCAGGATGCCCAAAAGA